>NW_021157829.1:0-1511 GCF_002837175.3 Physeter macrocephalus | reverse complement strand
AAAATGTTCTAAAATTGATTGTGGTGATGGTTGCACAATTCTGTGAATACACTAACATCACTGAATTGTACACTTTAAACTGCATGAACTGCATGGTAAGTGAATTGTATTCTCAACAAGCTGCTACAAAAAATAGAGTTCCAGGGCTGCTGGGTCACACAACGGGGGAGGGGCAAGGGGTGGCGTGGAACACACCATTCTCTTTGTTACCAAATGAATGATGCCCCCTGGAGTTGTGAACTGAAATGTGGGCCTTCACCCACCTCGCTGAATCAATGCATTCTTGGTGGGCAGTGACCTTGGTTCCGTAACTCCACAGCCAACCTGGCATGCAGGCCACTTTCTCTGCCTGGTGATCACCAAATCAGATGTCAAAGCCCCATTCAAGGGTCATTCATATGGTTACAAAATGGTAAAACAGGATCCCAATTTTCTTTTTTGTGAAATATATTAATATATGTGCATGTGTATGAAAAGAGATACACACCAAATAGTGGTTATCTACAAATGGAAGGATTATGAAAGCTTTTATTACTTCTCTAATTTTCTATAATGCAGTATGTCACTTTATAATTAGGAAAAATTAGAAAAATGCATATACGTGTATATGCATCAACTGTACTGCTGTCTCACAACCGCATGTCGGCGTTCTAATTTAATTTGTTTTACTCATCAGTACTACATACAAATACATAGCTTCCTCAAATCCTTTTTGAAAAGAAACAAGCTATACTAGTTTAGGTCTATGAATGAGGTGGGACTAAAATAAATGGTTCCTGGATGTCCAAGCATAAAAGACTTTCTCTGGAAACCCAAAGTGACAGTTTATCCTAAGGGGGACGGTAGCATCGACACCTAAGAATGTTTACGTACTATGTTCCCAAAACCAGAGGCTCAGGATCAACTCGATTTTAAATTCCAGAAGACTGTCTTCCAGTTCTCTGTACTCCCTAGCACAGAGCTAAGCACACAGTAAATGCCAAGTAAATACGTGCTGAATGAATGACTGGGGCTGGCAATCCCACGTCATCACCATCCAAGGGGCAACGAAGTTTAACCCAGGGTTTCTCCACCTCAACACTGTGGACAGTGGAGGCTGTGCCTCAATTAGAGGCCAACAGTACTTCTACACACACACTTCCTGACAATCAAAACTGTCTTCACACATTGGCTTATGTCCCCTGGGGGGCAAAATCTCCCTGCAGTTAAACATCACAGGTTCAAAGCAGCACTTTCCAGGTCTTGAAGCTACCAACTAGAATCCTGGAATGCCAGGGCTGGAAGGACCCTCATACGTGCTCCCAAGTATACTTTCACAGATGGGCAAACAGGCCCAGAAAAGAAGAGACACACTGGAGCCAAGATGACTCCAGCAATGCAGCTCAGTGCTGCTCCCTACCCCGTGCTGCCCTTCGGGTTTGCGTAGTAACTCAGCATCATTTCCTTCAAGGATTTTATCAGTCAGTGAGGGCTGTCATATAACAAAATACCATAGACTGGGGAGCTTAAAC
>NW_021157828.1:0-1511 GCF_002837175.3 Physeter macrocephalus | reverse complement strand
AGCCTTGATTTACCCCCCTGTAAAATGGATATAATAATGTCTATCTTGTAAGGCTTCTATGAGAATGATTTATGTAAAGTGCTTAGGATGGCACCTGGAACATATTTAGAGCTTCAATTAATTTAAAAAGAAATAAAATAAACCCATGGTGATAGCTAACATTCACGGAGTTCTTATGATGTGCCAGGCACTGTTTTAAGTGTTTCATACTCACTGAAGACCCTAGAAGTCAAGTAATCTTGTTACCCCATTTCTCACATGAAGAAACAGATCTAGAAGTTACGTACTTGGCCAAGGTCACATGCTATTAAATGGGAGATTTGGCTTTCCAGGAACCAGGATACTAAGGCCGCTCACAATGGTGGCTGCCACATTTATTCACAGCCATTCATCTTTCAACAATCATTTATTCATTCAGCTGACATTCATTCACTCAACACATGCTTGAGGGTGGGCTGGGTGCTGAGCATCATTCTAGGTTCTGGCACATAGCCATGAACATGGCCAAGTCCCTGCTTTTATGCTCTTCTCGATAAACAAGTAAAAATAAAACATATGTAGCATATCAGATGGTGATAAATGCTGTACAGAAAACGAAAGCAGGGAAGGGAGTGTACTTTTACACAGAGTGGCCAGGGAGGGCTTCCCCAAGAAGGTAACCCCTGGCCACAGACTTAAAGACAGTGCAGTGCGTGATTTGAAGAAAGAGCAGACGTGAGCCATATGGACACTGGGGTACAGCAATCCTGGCAGAGAGAGCTTGGGTTTCTACCCTGAGTGAGACAGGCAACCACTAGAAGATCCTAAGGAGAGAAGTGTCATGGCCTGACCACTTAGCCTTCTGTGTCAACCCTGGGCTGTAGGGGTACGTGTGGGAGCAGGGAGAACAACTGGGAATATTGCAATAGATCAGGCAAGTGCTAATAGGAATTTGCACCGGGATGGTAGCAGTGGAGGGAGAGAGCCGGTAGCGGTGGTGGGAGCGCCAGATCTTGGCGTGTTTTGAAGACTGAGTTGGGGGAATTTGTTGACTGTGATGTATAATAACAAAAATATACACAGTCTTTGTCCCTGGTTTCCAGCTCACAGTTCCTGAAACCTGTGGAAATTCCCAAGTGAGGAGAGCAATGCGGGCATCTTTTTTTTTTTTTTTTTTTTGAGGGCATCTTTTGTTATAATATTTAGACTCTTGTACTCAGTTCCTGAAATTGCTTCAGAGCCATAAAGATGAAATAGATATCCTGTTATTCATAACAAGCCCCTTTTCACCACAACTGGGTTTATGTCAATGAGGTGACTTTTGGAAAGGAGCTAAGGGTGGGGGATCGTTGCCAGTGGAGCCAACCACGTGATCAGAAGGTTGAGACTTTCAATGCCATCCCCAACCTCCAGAGACAGGAGAGGGGCTGGAGATTGAGTCCAATCACCAATGGCCAGTGACCTGAGCAACTGTGCCTATGTAATAAAGCTTCCATAAAAACACAAAACGACAGTGTTTGAAGAGCTTCCAG
>NW_021157827.1:0-1511 GCF_002837175.3 Physeter macrocephalus | reverse complement strand
GTTTGTTTTTTAGTTCAATATGTTAAAATATATCACTCTCTGGTTTTTGTCATTCAAGTTGTACCAAAGTTATTGTTCCTTTACTGTGAACTTTGAAGTCATCCTTTATAACTCCAAAAATAACCTTTTTGACATCTTATTTACAACATTTTAAATATTTATAGTAATTCAGAAAAGGTTGCTACCTATATGATATTGGGTCATTCTACCAAAGAACAAAGGTATCTTTCCATTTATTCAAGTCTATATTTGTGTTTTTCAGAGCTGTTTCTGGGTTTTCCTCATGTGGTCTTCCCACATTTCTTCTTAAGTTTATGTGTAAATTTGTCATCATCATCTAATCCTCCTTCTCCTCTTCCTCTTCTTCTTTCTCTTCTTCCTTCTTCTTCTTTTGGGCTATTTAGATGAAGTTTTTTTTCTGCCATTTAAAAAATACTTTTATATATAAATGACCTTTATTTTTAGATTGACTTAAGAACTTTTAAATTACTTTTATTCATGGTATCATTGATTCTCTTGGGTTTTCAGCTATATATGGTCTGGAATAGCAATGGATTCACTACTTTGTAATTGTTTGTTATTTTCTTGTTGATTTGGTTGGTTTCTCTAAGGCAGCATAAAATAGTCGAGTAGTGTGTGTCCTTAGCTTTAGTGTTCCTAGTAAGAATGCATCTGTTGTTTCTCCATTTTATTTTATAAGATGTTATTTTTATGAATTCTCCTCTGCTATATTATAAAGGTAGGCATTCATGATATATACACATAGTAGAATCTGAGGGAAGGGGTGAGGGCAGAAAATGAAATGTCCGTTTTTAAAAGTTTATGGCATTAAATAAACTCTCTGTTTCCTATTTGGGAAGAGTTTTTCTCTTATCATTTTTATTTGTTACGTAGACACATTTTTAAAAACAACATTCTTAAAGGAAAGGAAAATTAAGATATTGTCCTACCAAGCGAAAAATTATTCACTTATCCTTTAAATATCTTATTTAATTACTAAATGTAAAAAACATGCATATTATAAGTATACAGTTTAATTAATTTTTATACTATGAACCCACATAAGTAACTGACACCCAGGTAAAATATCAGATCACTGCAGGCACCCCAGAAGACTCCTTTAAGTTCTCCTTCAAATGGTGCCTGTGTTCACCATTCTCACAAAGAAAGTTACTACTCAGACAGACATAGAAGATAATTGTTCTACCCATTGCCTATACTATACAAATGGATTTATAGTTTATTTATCTTGAGTGATCTAGCTTCTTGTGCTCAATAATATGTTTATGAGATTCAACCATAATTTTGGATATAATTGTAATTTTAAAAAATTTTCATTGCTGTAGAGTATTCCATTGTATGATAGTACCACAATTGATTTGCTCATTCTTTTGCCAGTTTTGTCCTCCTTGGGATTTTAATTTTGTTTGCTTGCCTTTTCTGCTTGATAGTGTACTGTTTGTTTTTTTTTAATTTAATTTTATTTATTTTTTTATACAGCAGGTTCTTAT
>NW_021157826.1:0-1512 GCF_002837175.3 Physeter macrocephalus | reverse complement strand
CTTCTATATTTAAAGCAAGAGCTGGACCCTAATGGGGTTGGGGATCAGAAGGAAACACATCCAAAGGCAAAAAACACTGAGCTTACCATTAAGCATTACATAATCCACCTTGCTTGTCCTTTAGGAACACCTCCTCTAGGAAGTCTCCCATGCACTCCCCATTCCGGGCCATCTGGCACTCCTTTGCTGCCACCCGTCTTTCCTCCCAACAGAGAGCTTATTGCAAGTATCTCTTATGAGTCTCCATCCTCACTGGACTGGGGATACTAATTGTCTCTTTGGCTTTCTAGTGCTAAGCACAGGGTCTAACCCATAATAAGTACTCAACAAATGTTTGCAGAAGAAATGAATGGTGAAGTCCTTGCACATACCCAAAGTCATCTCTCCGGTCATCCCATTGCCTTGAAGAGCCCTGGCAAAGGGCTCCTTTCACATCCCAGTTCTGGTTTCTTCCTCCTTGACCAACATTTCCACCCCGTCTACTCCCATTTTGCTGCCATCTTGTACCAGCAGGCTGACCTGACCAAACCTTTACTTCCAGGCAGCTCTGGATGGTTTTCCTCTTCCCATTATCAAACCCTCCCATCTTCTGTCCCATTCTCAGTCAGGGGGCTATTGTTTGCTGGGTGAAAAAGGGAATCAAAGAAAGAGAATCCATATGGATGGGGGTTAATGTTACCTCTCCCGACTACAATATTTTCATGTTAGCAGTACTATTTTATGGACAACATCTTCATGCGGTGTGGTTCTCAAGTGGGGCACATGCACTCCCTGGGTCATGCAGAGGTTTGCCAGGGATACTACAAGCCATAGGCTGGTTAACAATGCACAGACCTGAAGGATGGGAAAAGTATTTTATATGAAGATGAAAAATGGATGTCTTAGGAAAAATACCAATTTTTCATAAAATGACTAAGTTAGAATGAGACTTTGAAGGCCCCAGGTCCCAGGGGGTACAGGTTTATTCCCATTGATGTTGGGACGAGTCCTGGGGCAAGCTTCGGGAAGCACTAACGGTGTTCATTTCAGGCTACAGACTGGGGCTTCAAATCATGTATGGACAGTGGTGAGCCCACATTCACAATGGCAGCGCTAGTGCCTTGGGCAGCTCACAGCAAATCCCGGGATGCTCAGCAGGCCCTTAGGTGTGTTATTCTCAGGTCTACCTTTCACTCCACAGGACGGCATCACCCATCTAGCCATCCACCCACTCATCCAACATCGACCATCAGCTCATCACTGCCCTTGGTGCAGAAGACTGGTGAACAAGTAAGGCAGTTTCTGTTCTCAAGGAGCTCACAATCTGGCAGGGAAAATGCATTAAGAGAAGAGTCATATTATTAAACATGTTATTAGAAGAGCAGTAAGTATTCTGGAAAGGAGTGCTGGGGGAGCACTCATTTGTCCCTGATCACATTCTCCTTAGAATAGTGCCTGTCGTACTGGAAAACCACTTATTTTTCTTTCCAGTCCTCAGAATTAATTTAAAAAATAAGGTATATCTCCACCCCC
>NW_021157825.1:0-1513 GCF_002837175.3 Physeter macrocephalus | reverse complement strand
AATGTTGCACCCAGCTCCCTTTCCTCTTTGGGGTCTTCCTCTGTGGGGTTTTGCTACTAGCCTGGTGACCTTCATCGGATGTACTTTTCCCCCTCATCCCAGCCTCCTCTGCACTATCTATCCTTCACTCCTCCTACCACTCCGCCACCCCCAGGCAGAACTGTCTAGCACAGGGGAGATCCTTTCTTCCAACGCATTTAGTCTGTGGCTTTTAGTGAAATACGTGTGAGAAAGACTTACAAAGACTTTAATGTTTTGCTCTGCCACTTATCACCCTTTGGCCAACTCCCTGCTTGAAAGAGACCACGGGAAAGAGAAGCTGACAAGGAAGGAAAAGAAAACTCAAACAAAAAACCTTTTAATCCATAAATAAATATCTCAAGGTAACAACACAATCAGACTGAGGTGCGATGGGGAGCTAATGTTTTTATTTTCTATGTTCCAAGACTTCTGCTTGATTCCTTCAGACGTATTCCCTCATTTCATCATTACGACAAGACTGCGAGCGGATGTGCTAATTCCATTTTTACAATCAGGAAACTGAGAGTTAGAGAGATTAAATAGCCTGTTCAATATTAAATTTGAAGTCAGGGAGTTAAAATTCTAAATTCTGTACTTTCCTCTATTTACTTTGTTCCACTTCACAACCCTACACATGTAATGGTCAGTGAAAGAAAACTAACAAATGAGAAATATGGGAAGATAGCTATTTAGAATTATATTAGACCAGCTAAACGCTGTATGGGGACACATGGGCTGAGAATTAGGGTCTGAAACTTATGGTCCAGTTAACATGGACCTCACTCCTCGCAGAACAAATAGTACAAAGTTGCTCAGCCCAAATATCCCTCAACTGGGGAACTGAAAAACAGACTGTGGTGCATTACAATGGAATATTACTCAGTCATAAAAAGGAACGAACTAATGATACACTCAACGACATGGATGGATCTCAAATGCCCGATGATAAGTGAAGAAAAACAAATGCAAAAAGCTGCAGAGTGTGTGATTCCCTGTGTATGACCCTCTGGAAAAGGCAAAATTATAAGGATTTTTTCATATTTTGATTGAGGTGGTGGTTATGTGATTGTATATGTTTGTCAAAAATTGCAGATATGCACAGTAAAGGGGTGAATAATACTATATATAAATTATACTTTAATTTTTTAAATAGGAGAAAAATACTAAGTTGTTTAAGTATTTTACTAACCTCATTAGAAATGTCTTGTCTTATGATTTTTAGGTAAAATTTGAAAAACAGAATGGATTCAGTCTCTTAATAACCAACTTCCTCTTAATATTATATATAACCTACAGGAGACTTAGGGTACCCCAAAGACCATCTTTCCTTAACTAAATAACTGTAGTGAAATTTAGATGCTTCTTGCAACCAATGATAAGTGAAAATTGCTAGGTGCCTGCAGATCAGTAAGTTTTGATGTAGTTGTTATTATTTGCAAATGTATAAAATATACAAAATTAGTCATTGAGTAATTTTTTTTTTTTTTTTTTT
>NW_021157824.1:0-1513 GCF_002837175.3 Physeter macrocephalus | reverse complement strand
AGGATCGAGCAGTATCCTCAGGGAAATGACCATCTTTTGGTACACATTCGCAAGGCATTTCAACTGGAAAAGGATAAAGGACAGTTCGGAATTATTGGGACACTGAGCCTTAATTTGAGGAAAGGGGAGTGAAAGAACCATTGAAGGAGGAGGCCCAGAGCCCCCTCTCCAAGTCCCTAAAAGCCTTCAGAGCAACTTCCCAAGTCTGGATGTCCCCACAGAACTCTGTTCCTTTTGCTCAACTGAAGTCAGGGTCATGAATTTGCATTACTATGAGTCATGGTTCTGAATGATCCAAAATGCCTTTGCTAAATCGCTGGGACCTTCCTAATATTTCAAGGATAACTACATATCTGCTAAAAAGCAGAGTCTGTCTAGAGCCTGCAAAATAAACGCCCGTGAACATGTAGTGCTGAGCAATTATGATGGCCGGAAACAACCTAAAGCACTATGATGCATTCCTTCTTTTACCCTCTTCCAAAACCACTCTGAGATAGCTGCATACATGCGAAGTCTTAGAGTATCTAGCATTAGTGAGAGATGAAGTGAGAAAGAAAATTGTTAGAATGCTCTGGAGTAGCTTCCTCTTCCTCTTTTCATCATGGACTCTTAGTAGAAAACTAGGACCTACGTGTTGGTCACCGACTTTAAGGAGTCTCCAAGCACTGCTCTACTGACTGCCCCCAAACAAGATGCCGGAAAACCTCTCTCTGACTGGACCTCCTGATGTGACAGGCTAGCCTGTCCTGTACGATCATCTGGACAGTAGGAGGGCCACGTCCACGAGGCTCTTTTGCCATGCTCAGGAAGAGCCCTAGGCAAACCTCCCAGAATTGGTCCTGGCACAAGGCAGCTGCCTCTCATGACCGACTAAGAGCTCTCTCTCCCGAGGATGCAGCGATGGATGCTGGGTTAGGACAATTCATTCTCCTCCTCACCAGTCAATGGAAACTCGTTTCTAAGGTTAACTTCCACATGAAAAATGTTACCGCCAGATGTCATCCTGTCAAGCAGCCCCTCTTGAAGACAAACTTTCCTTTGTAATGGGGAAAACATACAAGCCTATGCAATGCATTGCGTCTGTACGATAGTTTCATTTTTTATATGTTATGCGCATCTCACACTGGCTGTACTGTAAGTTCTTGGTGGATGCACTTCCTGTCCTGGTTCTGCCATCATCTGCGACACAGCTGACGTTTTAGGAAGACAACTGCTCCGTGTCCGTCGGCACCTCCCATGCTTCCTTGGCCACTCCCTGGGCCACCAGGAACAGTCACAGCGTGACCGAGAAGACCCACACCACCGCCAGGAGTGGACTGGACTCAAATGTTGAGCCTTAAACCACACCGCCTAAGAGAAACTTAGGTTAATTCTTGGAGAACAGATGCAAAAACTCTCCTATGTTTAAAAGAAAAAACTTTAACAACAAAACCCCAGTCTCTAGAGAAAGTTTCCATCAAAATTAGAGTAGAGGGCTTCCCTGGTGGCGCAGTGGTTGAGAGTCCGCCTGCCG
>NW_021157823.1:0-1513 GCF_002837175.3 Physeter macrocephalus | reverse complement strand
GCTCGGGGCACACGCTTCGGGGAGGGGAGTGTGTGGGCCGCAAGAGCAGCATCTCTTTCAGAGTGACAAGTTCTCCAAAATATATATGCATGCCCAAGTTGTCACCTGTACGTAGGCTTTAAAAACCAAGAAAACTGAGAATCTGAGGGTCCACTTTGAGTATAGGAAGCAGGCTTCTAGGGAGAACAGGTATCTCAGACGCTCTGAGCTGCCAGTCCCTTGGACGGTTGGACTCAACGGGCCACGTGAAGACACGCAGAGGAGCTAGGGACTGTGGCCTTCAGGCGTTGCCCCTCAACCACAGCAAAGGCCCCCCCTCCTGATACATATGGAGCAAATCACAAGGGGCTGGACACACAGGCTCGCCAAAGCCTCTGCATCTCTGAACAAGCACGTCCACCTTCTGAAACGTCATCCTCTGTCTCAAGCACTTGGAACGCTCCTACCAACTCACTCCCTTCATAGGCCAAGCGCGGAACCGATACTACCACAAAACAAAAACAGTACAAGAAAGGAACACTAGAGGTCCATGTAACTGTGAACTAAAAACAAAAGCTGGCTAATCGGCTGTATTAAAATAATAACAGGTTATGACCAAGTACAATTTGCTCCAGAAACGTTAGGAATGAGTCAGTCTTAGATGTCAACCAGGGAGATAAAGGATAAGAACCACAGGATCAACAACATTCACTTCTATGATTTTTTAAAAATCCTGGATCACTAGGAACAGGAAAAAATGTCAATAATTTAATAAAAGTCTCCCCCCAGAGACCTCAAACAAACACCACACTTAGCGGGGAAGCACTGCAGGCGCTCGCGTGCAGCCCGAGAGCGTAACGCGCACGCACACTGTCCCGGCTCCAGTCAGATGCTCAAGCGGAGGCTCAGACATGTCACAAAGGAAGGAGAATAAAGGAAGGACTAGAGAAATGCTTCCCCCCAGCAGCAAGTCTAACCGGGCAGCTAAAAACCCTGCTATTACAAAACACTTAAAAATGTTGCATGAAGAAACATTCTAAATACTTTTCAACTGTATGCCAAGCTAACGTGAACATTTCAGAAGAGGAAGAAAGGAGAGAAGAGAGGGAGGGAGGGAGAAAGTGACCACACCAAATGCTGATGAGGATGTATAGAGACAGAATCATCCGTACGTCGCTGGTGAGAATGTAAAATTATATCACCACGATGGCAAACAGTTTGACAGTTTTTTATAAAGCTCAACATGCAACTACCATATGCCCTAGCAATTGCACTCTTGAGTGCGTATTCCAGAGAAATGGAGATGTATGTTCACAAGAAAACCCTGTGGATAAATGTGTATAGCAGCTTCATTTAAAAGTACCCCAAACTGGAAACAACCCAGATGTCCTTCAATGGGCAAGTGGTTAAACCAGCTGTGGTGCATCCATGTCATGGAATACTTCTCAGCAATAAAAAGCAACCAACTATTGAAACAGGCAACAACCTGGATGAATCTGAAGGGGATTATGCTGAGTGAAAAAAAGCAACCAGT
>NW_021157822.1:0-1514 GCF_002837175.3 Physeter macrocephalus | reverse complement strand
GGTGGCGCAGTGGTTAAGAATCTGCCTGCCAATGCTGGGGACACGGGTTGGATCGTTGGTCTGGGAAGATCCCACATGCCGCGGAGCAACTGGGACTGTGCGCCACATACATAATACATTCATATGGATCAAAATCCAAAAGGTAGAAAGGGTAGAAAGTGAAAAATCACCCCAACCCTCTTCCCCAGTCACCTAGTTCCCCTCCCCTGAGGCCAACAATTACTTGTGTATCTTTCCTGAGATAATCTATGCGTACAATAGCTGCATGAAGAAATAAAATGTGCTTTTTAAAAACAAGAATCTCTTGGTGACTCTAATATTGGGGGACCACAGACGTGTGGAAGAAACATACACCTAGTTTATGCCAGGCCCCGTGCTAGATCCTCAGGCTAGATGTGTGATGTGACACTGCTTACGATGCTCAACAAGACTTTACAAGGTGCCACCTTGTATGCCATAGGCAGGGGAGCAAAGGGGCTCCAGTGGGTCTTGAGGAGGAGACCTGAAGCTTGAGCTGCTGAGGGCAGAGCGGTGTTGTGAGACAAAGTCTGAGAGCTGTAGGTCCTTTCATCTTCCTGTCATCAGCTGCGGCACCTGGCAGACACTGGATACCACAGCTAGTAGACAAAGACCTGGTAACCCAAGGAGCTGCTTGGCCTCCCTGCCCAGTCCCTTCCCAGAAGAGCTGTAGGCCTCTGATTTCTTTAGGGGGCCCTCAGTGGAAGTGTCTTTTGTTTCTTTGGCGTCAGGAATACCATCACGTGCCTGTTGGTTAGCTGAGCCTGGCGCCTTCGTCTCCTAGGGAGGGGTGGTGATGTTCCCTAAGCAGAGCAGGGTAGAGCTGGTCAAGTCTCTGACTGGAGAGGATGGGGGGTGGGGGTGGGAATTTTCAGACTAACCCCTTTCCCTTAATGGTTGGCTTCATCCTAGGGAGACTATCGCACAGCCCTCAGGAAGCATCCCATAACAAGAGTTCTGTGCAGGCTGGTTCGCTGCAGAATCTCGCCTGGTGGCTCTTCACAGCCCCACTCCCCTCCACGCCCGTCCCCAATACACTTCTGCTGAATGAATGGATATTCACTGGCAGAGAGAGGCCTCCTCTCTACACTTGGGGTTTCTCTGCAACAATGGTTACTTTGGACTGGAGGCCTCTTCAGAAGTCAACGACAAGCAATAGAGGTTAAGAGTATCAAAAAATCCTTGCTCTGCCACTGAACCGTTCTGAACCTGTTCCCTCACAAATAAAAAAGGGTAACGATACTTCACCTTATGGATTATTGTGGAGAGTGAGCTAACTCCTATTAGGTTCAGGGGAGGACATTGAGACCCTGAGCAGAATCTCACAGCGCTACCTGGAAAGGCCAGCTCCAATTCTTTCTCGGAGTCCCAGTTTCGCCTACCTGAAAGGGAGCCGTAGCCCCTCCCAAACACCACCCTCAACACACAGACGCTGGAGAACACCTCTCTCTCCCTCCCCCACCACCCCGTCTCTCTCCTCTCCCCTCCCTCCCCCT
>NW_021157821.1:0-1514 GCF_002837175.3 Physeter macrocephalus | reverse complement strand
CCTGTGCTCCGCAATGGGAGAGGCCACAGCAGTGAGAGGCCCGCATATCAAAAAAAAAAAAAAGAAGCCTATCATCTAATACAGAGAAGACGTCTATTCATGAAAACATACCATTTCATAATAGTAAAATGAATGCAGTAATGACAATACGAATGAAAGAATGGACCAGGAGAAAAGATACACTGAAACCTACTTAATGGAAAATGCCCATAGGAAAGGTAGTCCTTGGGCAAAGTCTTGAAGGACAAATATTTGAAGGGACTAAAATAACCTCTAATCCTGGTCCTGCTCTTTATGAGCTATGAGACCTTGGAACCAATCAATAATCTCTTTGGATCTCAGTTCCATTATCCATACAATGATACAGATGATTCACATAATCTCTCAGGTCTGAGATATCACAGTTATAAATCCACTATTGAGGAATTTTCCAGAAGTTGTATAATGACTCGCTAAACTAGATTTATAATCCAGATTTCTAGAATTCCCATATTCATGAAGGTCCTAAACTAATTTCTGTCTTCTTAAAGTCATATGCATGAGATTATCAAAAAGTAGCAATTTTCAGCACAATTTGGACTCACTTGAGTTCTTCATCGCTTTAGAAAACAACCCTGCATAGCTTAAAATCCATCCTACACTGTGAAATTCATGCCTACTTGTCACTAGTCTCCAGCTACCATGGCAGCCTTTCTGCCTCACAACTATGTAAAGCACAAGCCTGGCTCTGCCTCAGGACTTCTGCACCAGCTCTTCCTTCTGTCTGAAACCCTCTTGTTCAAATCTTTGTGAGTGTAGCTCTTTCTTGGCACTATGGTCCGTAGTCACACTGATTCTTCAGAAAGGTGTTTACTGACTACCTAATCTATGGTGCCAACACCTCTCTTCAGCTCACTCCTCCATTTAGTTTTCTTCAGAGCATGTACTGCCATCTGAAATTATCTTCCCCATTTATTTTACTATTTCATTGTCTATTTCCCCAACAAAAGAGTGCACGCAGGAATCTTACCTGTCTTGCTCACTGCTGAATACTCAAGTCCCAGGAAGAATGCTTGGCACTGAGTTGGCATTCAATTAAAGAGAAAGTGAGGGAAGTGGGGAGGAAGGGGATGGAGACGGGGCAAATCTATTTTCTCCTTAATCTACTGTTTTGCTCCATTTTATCATCGAAAAGAAAGTTTGTTACTCATGAAAGCATAGAATGGTTTGATGACATCACTCTTAATATAGACAACGGTTCATTTTCAAACATGAGATTGAATCTGTTCAATTGTACTTAAGGCTATATTTTAAGCCAAAAAATGAAGTTGTTAAAGTATAGATAAATGGCATTAAACTTATTAGAAGTTACTGTCTTTCAGGTATTGTGTCGAATTTTTTTCTTTGTTCAAGAACCTACTGTATAGCACAGGAAACTCTACTCAATGATGGGTGGTGACCTAAATAGGAAGGAAATCTAAAAAAGACCTCTGTGCTTTGTGACCATGAGAGGGGTGGGATAGGGAGGGTGGGAG
>NW_021157820.1:0-1514 GCF_002837175.3 Physeter macrocephalus | reverse complement strand
CTTTTAAATATAATTAACATTATTCTAGATGTTTTAGTCTATTTGCATTCATTGTGATAATGTGTTTGGATTTACTTATACTATGCTAGTATTTACTTTATAGGCTTCAAAGTCTCAGGGGAGATATTATTGTTATTATCATCATTGTCATTACATTTCTGTAACCCAGAGACACTGCAGAGGCAGAAAGTTTTCCTTAGACGTCCCTTTTACTTATCCTCAGCCTACACATTGACTGTGGGTATAGCCCCTTTGAGTATCCTAGCTTTATTCAACAGCTTAAGTTTAGCTGCTGGGCTCAAGGCCTAGAACGTCTATGTGCCAGTTAATTTTGTATGTGGCATTTGGCCCTAGGATACTCTTGACTTCAGGTTCATTCAATAATTTTGTTTCAATTGTTTATCTGCACTTGGGAATTGACTTTTCTCTCTTGAGAGCTTGAAGAGCATCTACAATAATACATGTTTTAATTTTTGAAAAATTTAAATGTACTGAGCAGAAGAATTTTACTGAATATATAATTCGTCACCTGGTCAGAAGCAGAATTCCTCCTGCTACTGCTTCACTTCTCTTTGAATTCTTCTTACCCCTCATATCTGCCCCATACAAAGACCTTTCCCAACTCAAAGTCATTACCTTACTGTATGCTGCATTGTTCTCACAGGAATTAAGGACACACAATGGCATATTAAACCCAATGACAAATTTTGCAATAAATAACTGGTATAACTGTATTTGTTATCAAGGTGCAGAAGCATTGAGACTTTCGGTTACTGTTGCGCTAACATTTTGGTTAGCAAATATAAGGGTCTCAGTAGATAGAATGATGCCCTTAACTCAGTTTATTAAAAAGATGTGGGATGAGACTTGACCCAAATATCAGGACTTTAAAGATCTGCTTTCTCTGTTGTCATTTATTTAATATATTTGTAGACTTGGCAAAATTACTTAATGCTATGGTCTTAACCTTGACTGCACATACGAACCACTTGTTGGTCTTTAAAAAAAAATACAATTGTTAACCCCATCTCCAAATATTCTGAGTAGATTTTCCAGGAGTAGAGCCCAGAAATAGAATATTTAAGAGAGAGGCCTAATGTAGATAATTTTTAAAAGCTTCATGAATAATTCTATTGTCAGACAGGACTAAAAACTACTACTAATTTAAGCAACCCACCTAGGACTTTAGCATCTGCAAAAGAGGACTGTGGATTTAGATAATTGTTAAAATCATTTCCTACTCTTGTATATCATGATTTTTTCCCAATGTTTACGGAACTTTATAATTTGAACAAAGATCAGAATAAGAGAAACATTGGGTCTCTTTCAAACCTTTCCTATATGAGGCTATGCCCATTTATAGTGGGTTCCTCTTACAGAGAATGCTGACATTTATCCTGGACTGGGATAAGTCTTATTTTGATTTAAGCCCAAGTGTGGGAGGTATAGACATTATAAGAAGGAAAAGTTGAGAAGGGTAAGAATGAGGGGTATCCATGGAATTAAAAAAAAAA
>NW_021157819.1:0-1515 GCF_002837175.3 Physeter macrocephalus | reverse complement strand
TAACTGGTAATAGTTTTGTCGATGTTTCCATACCTTGGGACAAAGTTCCTTATTTGCTCTGTATTTTCTCTCTAGTTTTACTTCACATTTTGAGGATTTTAAAAAAAATGTCTTTCTGTATTTTTGCCAGCTGTGATAATTCATTTTTCCTTTGGTTTTGATACTTAACTTGCAAAAGTACAAGTGGATAGAGCAGCTAAATATTTGGCCATTATTACGCTGAGTGGAATAGGAAATAATCAGCTAATCATATCTTGTCCTAGTTGGTACTCTTTTCCCTCATTCCCTCCCCACACTGGTATGCACATGCCTTTATACTGATTTTTTTTTTCTCTTTCTTCAAATTATCCTGGGTTGGAGTCAGTCTTGTATTTTGTTTCCAATTGTGAAGGAAAACCCTTCAGTGGTTTGGTCCTACAATTATAGCTGATCCATTTCTTTGGACCCAAGTTGGCCAAAGTCTCAGAATAGAAACGTGAAAGGACAGGAACATTTACATGTAAAAACCATCTTTCCATCACTGGTACATACCACCTTACTCTCTCAATATGTATACGTCATCCCTTTTAAAAACTCCTTTCCCTATGTATTGTATAGGTTTCAACCCTATAAGATCAAACACCCCTTTTTGTAAAATATATTTTACAATATTCCCATTACCATCCTCAGAGGAAATTTACCAATAATGTAACTTATCTATATATAACTTCAAAAAAATTGCTGAATAAAGAATGGATTGAAAGGAAAATGTATTATAAAATAATTTCTATATTGATCACCAGTAATTCATTATCCAATATATAAATAAGCAGGCTATATAATGCTCATGATAAATGTAGTACCTGTGCCTGGAATCACCAGGAATAGACTGCTATAAATGCTGACGAATGCAGGAATGTGGTACTAATGATTAAAGTGTCATGAGCTGTATTGCTTACAGTAATGGTGTTTTCCTTTGTGCTTAACAACTTTTGGTAAAGTTCTGAATAAAAAAGTACAATTTTTTTCCTTTAATTTATTTGCACGCTAGTTGCTTTCTTGGAAAATTCTTGTATATTTAAAATGTGAAAAAAAAATTGATACTTTGCATTTATGTGTAAAATGGAGCTAAGGTCCTAAGTTCACATAATTATAAACAGGTTGTCACCTACTTTTCAAAAGCTGTGCAAGCATGAAGCAATTATTTGTTTTGTTGGACTGTTCTGCATGGTACCAGGTGTCTAGTGTCCTTGGCACATCTCTCCCTTCCATACGAAGATTGAAAATGTTTTCATATATTTCCTACATGTACTCTAGAGCAGGGGGCTCCAACCCCTAGGCCGTGGACCGGTAGCGGTCTGCAGCCTGTTAGGAACCGGGCCGCACAGCAGGAGGTGAGCAGCAAGTGAGCAAAGCTTCGTCTGCCGCTCCCCATTCGCTCCCCATCGCTCGCATTACTGCCTGAACCATCCCCCCCATCCCCCCCATCTGTGGAAAAATTGTCTTCCATGAAACCAGTCCCTGGTGCCAAAAAGG
>NW_021157818.1:0-1515 GCF_002837175.3 Physeter macrocephalus | reverse complement strand
TCGCACAACACTCTAAATGCAGTAAATGCCAATGAATTGTACACTTTAAAATGGTTGATTCTTATGTAAATTGTACCACAATAAGAAACGGAAAAGGAAAACAGAAAACTTCAGGGGTCTTCTGAGCCCCACGGAAACAAGAAAGAAGGTAAAAAGAGATGAGGAAGCAGGGACAGCTGACCAGTTGGTGATCACTCAGCAAGGGAAGGGAAAAGAAGCAACGCGGGGGAGAGGGGCTCCACTTCAGAATGTACCAAAGTTGAAAACACTTGAAAAACAAACTCATTTCCAGATGTTTAGATATTTACCTTCTGCAAATAACCCTGGGTTCTCAAAAATGTAAATGATTTTATAAAGAGAGAAGACAACATCCCAGAAGTGCCCTTTCAAGGCCAGTGACTGCAGCCTAGAGGAGAACAGCTGGGCTCGGGGTGGGGGGGCACCTTTTAAAAGGCTGGGGACATCCACGCAAGCAAGTACCCCTAAAGCAAGCTGTGCACTTGGAGGCATCCCATGGCCTCAATATCAAGATGACAAGCATCAATTTTTGGTAGCGTTAGCTTGTTTTTCTTTTTTTTCCCAAACCAAATGTATAAAAATTGTATTTCAGACGCTGGTGCAAAAAGCTTTTAAACTAAATAAATAGGAAAGTGCACTCTCTTCCGAAGGCCGTTTCTAGTACTTCATAGGCCGCTTCAGTGTATCTTACGTTCACTGAAAGCACTCGTAAACAGCTACAACCTTCCTGTGGCACGCTAACGTGGATGGACCTCGAGGACAGGACGCTAAGTGAAATGAGCCCGTCACGAAAGGCAAATCCTGTACGATCCCACTTCTACGAAGTATCTAAAGCAGTCACACTCAGAGACACAGAAAATAGAGGGGTGGGGGCCAGGGCTGGGGGCGAGGGAAACAGGGAGCTGGTACTCACGGGGATAAAGCTTCACTTTTGCAAGAAGAAAACAACCCTAGAGATCTGTTGTACAGCAACGACAAAAGTCCACTTAACACTACTGAGCTGTACACGTAAAAGGGTGAAGCTGCTACAGTTATGTGTTAGTAACATCTTGTTAGAATAATACTAATTTTGACTTTACTGGTGTTGCAGTTTTATTGCTTGAGAGAAATTACAGGCGTCAGGAGTTTAAACCGACCCTAGTTTGGATCTGGATACACCTGGGAACATCGCAATAAAAACAACTGTCAACAGCCACCGCCCAAGCGATGGCTTCTGCGAAACCGTGCCACTTTGGTAAAGCACTTCCCCGTCTCTGTGTAAAAATCACAGGCTTGTGCCTCTGCAGAAAGTTTGTACGTCTAACAACGTAAAAGAGCGACACATTAAAAGACCCCCAAATGCGGGTGAAACTCGCAATGCACTGGGTCGCTGCTCTTGTGTTTTCAAAAAGAGAGAAAATCAGCCAGGCCTCAGGGCTTGGGAGCGGCTGGCGGGCCTCTATCCGCGGTCCCCGTGGCCTGGCTGCTGGGCTGCGGGCCCGAGGGGGCGGTGCGGCG
>NW_021157817.1:0-1515 GCF_002837175.3 Physeter macrocephalus | reverse complement strand
TTCTCCACACCCTCTCCAGCATTTATTGTTTGTAGATATTTTGATGATGAGGCCAGTATTAATTGAACTTGTTAAATGGGAACTTACTCATGCACGTTGTTAATTTGAAACCGTATAGAATACCCGGTGGACGAAAAGACATAGACCAGAGCTTATGGGAAATTCTGGACCAGAAAATTTCCAGGCATGGCAAGTACAGTAGACACCAGCTGAGAGACAATTACCAGCCTGTTATTAGGCATTAATTGAAACTGTCCCTATGACTGAAGGATTTAAAATAATCTTGCAGTATGAAATGCCCATAATGTCTTGGGTAATGTCAGAGAAACACTCTGAGAAGAAAGGCAGCGCCCAAAACAGTTCCATAATAGAATGAAAATGATTTCTATAGGAACATGCTACCAAAGGAATGCAAGAAATCATATTCACAAGCAGGCAGACTCTTTTTCTTAGGGCTGACGTTGAAATCACCTGAGGAGCTGCCAAATCCTATTACCACAAAGATAGTGTCCTATAAACGACTCTCTGTTGAATATCAGAAAGCTACTTAGTTTACAAATGGCAGTTCCAAAGTGGACAGATAACATCCTGTTTGGAAGGCCACCACACTACAACTGACTCATATAGAAAGTCCAGTTGAAGAAGGCGAGAACAAATCAATTCAGTGGTCTGAAGTGCATGCTATTTTTCTGGCAATTATGGAAGAATTGAACAAAGAAAAGAGCTGCTATGTTTGAGTTTTTACCGACTAATGGGTTTTCACCAATGGCCTGGCCGTATGGTCAGGCAGAGGAGCAACAGAAATTGGACTATTAAAGGGATCCCCATATGGGGCACAGCCGTATGGAAAGCACTAGGGGAATTTAAATGGTGCTGAAAAGTAGAACATGTTGATGCCCATCAGAAGAACCCCTGTACAGGAGCCAAAGGATTTGGCAAGTGGATATCCTGATATGCTTGCTTGAGGTAGCCGCCTGGGTCCATGAAATGAATGGACATGGGAAAGATACAGCAATGCAAGGATGAGCTGATCACTGACATCTTCCTCTAGCACCCACTGAGATACAAAACGTGAACAAGAACAGTCCTGTCTGGCAAAAGAGGCAGAGACTTCAGATGACTATGAGGCAGATTCCCTGGAGGAATGTTCCACACATAGCTGGCAACTAGTCTATGTCAGACTTCTGCTGGTAGTTCCAGGAGTTTATAAATGGATCTTTTTTTTCCACTGAGATATAATTGACATATAACACTTATGTAAGTTTAAGGTGAACAGCGTGTTGATTTGATACATATATATATAGTGTAATATGATTACCACTGTAGCATTAGCAACCACGTCTATTGCATCACAAAAATGAGTCTTATAAATGAGTCTTGACAGGAACAGACACTCTGTACTAGGTTTTGCATACTAGGTGATAGATGCAAATACTCAGAATACTATAAAAGGACTGGAATAGAAGCCAGGACCAGATGGCTTCACAGGCAAATTCTATCAAACATTTAGAGAAG
>NW_021157816.1:0-1515 GCF_002837175.3 Physeter macrocephalus | reverse complement strand
CCGTCTGGCCAAACCCAGGGGGTCGCGGTGGAGAGCTAGCCCGCTGGGGTGAGGGTGTAGGATCTGCAGCGCATGCTGAGTCAGGGGATTTCTAAGGTTCCTTGCGCTGGGACACCCCGGGGCACACAATTATCCCCAAATAACCAGCGTAGAGAGCACATGCGGGAATTCATCACGTCCCGTGACGTCACTCCCACACGCCCACCTCCCCTGGCTCTGGAAGGTTGGGACTCTGGGCAGCTCAGGTGACCAGCACACCTCCTCTTCTGGGGGTTTCCGCCTTCTACCAGCAAGGCCAAACAGAGGCCCCTTGCTGGCCTCAGCTGGAGCCAGGCACCTGGCACTGGGGGTGGGAAAGCCCCTAGCTAATCATCAAGTACGGCCCCTTCATCCTAGCCAGCCAAGGCCCTGCAGTGAGCTTCAGGCTCCTCTTAAACCTTCCCAGGTCGCCAGCACACGGCCCCCTTCCCCCACCTGTCTTGACAATTCTACATCGCCTCTCTCCACCTATCAGAGACCTCAGTGGCTGGAAGTTCTTCTTTAGGTCTACTTTTAAACCAACTTGCTGCAGAATAAACTTCTGTTTTCTAGTTTAGAGATTCTCTGTGGCCATGACGCTAGTCACTACCAACGTCCAGGGTGAAGTTTCTTGAAGGGCTCTTGGGTACAGGTCCCTCACGGTGCTCACTCAGGACCCCAGAGCAGCCCTCTCTCCCAGAGTCAACCAGAGCACAGCAGCTACAGACAACCAGGCAGCTTCCCCTCGGAAGTGGGCCCCGGCCCACACTTGAGGATGCTAAAGCGCTCGGTGATCCCAAGGGACCTGACGGATGGCGTCGCCCCGTGTTCCCACCCCACCCCCGCTGATCTGTCCTCTGCTCCTTCCACCCTCGGAGACATGATGGGAGGAACAAACAGTGGAGGAAAGGGAACCCACAGAGCTGTCAGAGCTGTAAGCACTTCCCACTCTCACAGAGCAAGGGGCCTCCCCTTAACCCATTAACGGCAGTGCTATTGCTTCCCCATTTGTCAGATGAGGTAACAGGCCCAGAGAAATGCAGCAGCTTGCCCAGGGTCCCCCAGCCACCAGTGGAGCTAGGATGAGAACCTGAGTCTGTCCAGGTCCAGAGTGTGGGTGCTTTACCGCCACGCTAAACTGAATAGGGGGCTCAGTTCATCCTGCCAGGGCCCAGAGAGGGCCAGTGGCTTGGCCCACGCCAGACGGCAAGTCAGTGGCAGAGCCAGAACCAGAACCTAAGTCTCCTGGCTCCCAGTCAAATGCTTCTGTCCTCAGACAGCAGCACAACCTATCATGTAGGGCCTGAGGTTCTGAAATTACCTTCCAGAAATAGCCATCCCCTGGGATGAGAACAGGGGTCTGGAATTGGGAAGATAGGGGCTCACTAGAGACCTCTTCTTTACCTTTTTTTTTTTTTTTTTTTTGGTGGTACGCGGGCCTCTCACTGTGTGGCCTCTCCCATTGCGGAGCGCAGGCTCAGCGGCCATGGCTCACGG
>NW_021157815.1:0-1515 GCF_002837175.3 Physeter macrocephalus | reverse complement strand
GAGGTTTTATATATCGTTTTTTACTATGTTTGGTGCAACCTAAGACGGCTAGATGACCAAGTGCCCTTAAGGCTGACTCTGGCTGCTGGGGTAAATGAGGCATTTAACTCTTATTTAACCTAAGAGAAATTAGAAGTTACTAGGCTTTCAGGAAACGTGTTCAAGGTGATTATATTTTCTGACTTGCCCATATATTTTCAGTCCATTCAGGCCAACACTGTCATCAAGAAATAACTTGGCAGCTTAAAAGTAGTAAATCTGAATGCATTTCTAAAATAAACTGATTGGTCATCATAACATGCATTCATGAGCATCTGTCCAAGGGCAGTTTCAAACACAAGCGAAGTTTTGGTTTGCTTCTCTGTAATTCAGAAATGCAGGCCATTCAGTAGCCAATACGTCAATTCTTGAAAGTGAAAAACAAAAATCTGGATAAAGTTTCGAATTCAATATGAGTCTCATCTTTGCACAGAAGGAGTCAGGAAGAAATCTATATTATTTTAAGTTCTCTTGAGTGCAAAATATAGCAAACATTAAATTATTTACGAAGTTGTAACTGTTCAAAGCTGAAATGCAAGTGGCCTGAGTATATCACAGCCCAAACTATCCAGAACTTTATATTCTTGCCAAATCCTAATAACAAAAACTTGATTTGGAGTGTTTATAATAGGGTGTATGACATTCAATGATGGGCTGATTAACAACTTTGACAAAATCGATCCCTTATGTGGTGCTGGAAAGGAATAATGACTGATTTCCTTGAACGATCACTGAGGATCCATTCAAAGTACAATAAGATGTTCAATAATACTTAGCAATATATTTGGCCTCATATTTCTATATTTAGCCTAAATTACCAAGTATTTACACTGATTTGAGCTAAATTAAATACACCAGGCCTAAACACAGTGGTAAATTATACTACCCATGAATCAGTCACGCTGAGGCTTAATCTCACCCTGACTTGTCTTGCCTTTCATGTTTTGGCCACAGGTTTATAAAAGAGATAACACTTGTGTATATTTTCCTCACCGGGCAGTTGTGAAGATAGTTGAGCCAGGGAATGGTTTCAACTTTTGGCCTTGCCAAGAACTTTTGTCCTGTGGTCAAGTATCAATTCTTGCAAATCTTCTGCAAAGCAATTTGGTAATCTGTGTTAAGACAACATAGTTCTCATCTCTCAGAGGAAAATCAGAAATGTCCACAAACATTCATGTTTCAGAATTTTCATCTCAATGATATATATAAAAGTGAAAAGTTAGAAATACTGCTAATATTTAACCTTAAGGAAGTGGTTAAATAAATTATGGGACATCAGTAAAATGAAATAACATGCAATCCTTGGAAAACATTTTTTCAAAAATTATTACTTATGAGAGTAATGGCTCATGTTTAAAAAAAGGATTAAAAACTATATGAAGAAAAAAGAAAATCCTCCTCACTATTACATATATATATATAAAGTATATATAAATGTAAATTTATATATATAAAGTGATGTAGTAACATTATATT
>NW_021157814.1:0-1515 GCF_002837175.3 Physeter macrocephalus | reverse complement strand
GTGCTCACGGGGACAGAGCATCTTGATAAAGAGAGGGGTGAAAACCAAAAACATCCAATATGCAAAACTGTAGCTAAACAAAAATAGTAGTAATAGCATAATGGCAATCATTTGTTGAGAGCTGACTATGGGTCAGGCACTATATTAAGAACTTAATATGCCTTTGAAAAGTCCTAAGATACCAAGTTATTATTTACGATCACACTGGAACCTTAGCAGGTGTCCCCAGCACAGCAAAATGCTACAAGTCACATATAGGAAAAACAATATGGTGGTTACTTGGTGTTTACAAGAATCCAGACTTCGACCTATTCAAATGTCACCTTACCTAACTATCTAGTTTCCAACCCTGAGTTTGAATCTCTGGGTCCTCTCCTGCCCTGCTGTCTCAGCTTGCTGACTACTTCGAAGAGTTTCTCATCTCCCCACCAGCCTGCACTAGTCCCCAGACTTCGATGAGCACCTGTGTCCTGGAGGCTCATCCCCTCATCACAGGCGTCCTGTGAAGTCCATCATATGCAAGCTTGGGTGGTGAAACCTGACTGTGTGTCGCACTGTCCTTCCCAGATTGGTTCCAGGGATTTAGAGAAGACTGTAGGAGAAGCATTGATAACACTTTCAGCAAATGAACTTTTATTTAATGAGGTGTTGTACAACCTTAATTTTTTTCAATTATCTAGCTTTCCTCCCTGCCCCGTGCTCCCTACACAGACAGCCAACTTCAACCACACACATACGCCTGAGTCATCGTAGTCAACTGCAGAAATAGCCACCCCAGTTCTTCACTCCTCCCCGAGTCTGGCTACTTTCCGGCGTCACTTTAAGGCTCCTCCCATCAAAAGAAGGGGCTCTGTCTCACTGTGCTTTTTATCTGGACCAGCCTCATGACTTGCTCGGGCCAATGGAACGTGGTGCGAGCAATGGGTTACCAGTTCCGAGTCAAGACCTCAGGAGCCCTTGCACACCTGTGCCCTCCCTTGGGAAACCCGTGACTGCTATGTGAACAAGCCCAGGCTAGCCTGCTGGAGGATGGGAGACTATGTGGAAGAAAACCAAGGAACACCAGCCAACCTCCACCTAGTGACCTTCAGCTGATTGCGGGCAGATGAGGAAGCCTGCTGAAACCAGAACCACCCAGCTGAAGCACAGAGTCGGAAGAAATAGTAATTGGTGGCTACTTTAGGTCACAAAGTTTGGGGAAGTTTGTTATACATCAATGGATAATTGATACAGTCAGGAACCTGAACAGCTATTTGAGAAAATCCAAATCACCATTCTCTTCTACTTGCCCATCAATCTCAGCTCTTACTTGTTCTGAACTCTTATGTCTTATACCTCTGACTTCTCCATCTATATCCTATATCTATGACTTATAACTATGACTTCTACCTTAATAGCTCCTTGGCCCTGTTGAAATTAAAATTTGTTAACTCTGATGTTTGAAACTCAGTGCTACCCAACAGATTTTGTTTTGGAATATGATATACCAAAGTCTTTCTTATTAAAAAAAAAAAA
>NW_021157813.1:0-1515 GCF_002837175.3 Physeter macrocephalus | reverse complement strand
GGCATGATTTTAGATTCCGGTAATTCTTGGTTTACTTTCAATTTTCTAATCTGTAAGTGAACATAATAACAATACATCACAACATTGAGATACTAGATTTTAAAAAACCTTAATATCTTAGATATATTGATTGTTCAGTAAAGGGTATTTCTTATCCTTCTGTTTCCCTCTTCCTTTTCTTTCAAAATCTTCAGTTGACTAAAGTCCTCTCAGTTGACTAAAGAGGTGACATGCATATTGTATTCAAACTATGCCATAGATAATCCTCTTTTCAAACCCGTAACCTCCTCTCCCACCTGTCTTCTCATCTAAAATCCAGGTGCTAGTATTTCCCAAGACCCATTTCAAATAGTGTCACTTTATTCTACTTTCTTTTTCCCTCTCTTTGTCAAAATCATCTTTCCCCTCCTCTGAACTCTGATAGCATTGGAACTGTTCTTATAGCAGTTGGTATAATTTATGTATTTCTCCCATGATCCACTTTGAGTATTTTTTCTGAACCATCTCTATGTTTAGTAGTTTCTCAGTAAATATTTGATTGGTCAATGATGGACAGGGCCAGTCATTAATTTGGCATTTGGTAATTTTCATTGCCTTTCATATTTATCATCCCTTTTGGTTCTCATATTAACTGAGGAGAGATCTGTCATGCAAGTAAAAGTGTTCTCAATTTGGATATTGTAAGGTATAGAGAGGTTAAGCAGTATTCCAAAAGTCATACAGCAAAGTAGTTACAGACCTTAAATAAAAATGTGATATTTCAGACTCTCTTTCCAGTGCACATTTCATTATCCTTTCTGCCCTATCTGGAAAAATACTTCAAACACACAGAAACTACAAAGCATTCGGTTGATAGAAGTAAGTCGTCTTCAGTTCAGATCAGTATTTAATATATCTCTTCCTTCTACCAATATATACTAATATATTTGCGGCAAAATACATCTATCTTTCAAAGAGCTAATGATGATTAGCATTGCAAAATTATGGTCCTCTACAGAAACTAATCCGTTGAAGTGAAAACTGCTTATTTTACCATCTCTATTCATTGTATCAAACATATTTGAAATATCAGACCGACCAAGAAAGAAGTAATATTTTAAAAATCCAGTAAAATCTAGCTGACATTAACAAGGAATTACAATTTCAAATGCATTACCCTTGTAAGATAAATCAAAGGTAACAGTAATTAAGATAATTACAAAAGATATTTTGGGTTCTGTGTATTTGCTCAAGGGTTGAGAGGTGGAATATAAATGTGAAAGTATTTTTGTTCACTTTGGTACCTTGAGCTTGAAGTAATTTTTAGACTACAACATTTTTTTCATGCTGTGTTAAAATCTGAAATTCATTGCTGAAATCTTATCTTTGTATGTGCACGTAGTCTCATATTTTAAAACAAAATACTGATTAAACTAGGTTTGTTATTATTGTTTGTCTTATATAAAATATGGAGTTTACTACATGATTTTTTCTTTTTAACATCTTTATTGGAGTATAATTGTTTTACAATGGTGT
>NW_021157812.1:0-1515 GCF_002837175.3 Physeter macrocephalus | reverse complement strand
TCTTTCTCCTCCGAATCTCCTTCTGACTGTATGGTGGTTCAAAATCAGTCCATAAATTCTTAAATATTCCTCACTTCAAAAGGTGGAACCTAGTTCCCTTCCCCTTCAATGTGGGCTGAATTTAGGAACATTAGCAAATGGAATGTGGCAAATGTGATGGTATCAGGCTTCTGGGGGTAGTTTGTGAAAGGCAAGTGGTTTCTTCCTTGTTCTCTCTTGAATCACTCAGTCTGGGAGAATCCAGTTACCATGTTGTGAGTAGCTCTTTGAAGAGGCCCACAAGACCAGGAACAGAAACCTCCTGCTAACAGCCAGTGAGGAACTGAGGCCCCCAGCCAACAGCCATGTGAGTGAGCTGTCTTGGACTCGGACCCTCCACCCCCAGTTGAAGCTTGGCTGCAGCTCTTGTGGGTGTCTTGACTGCAATCTCATGGGATACCCAAGCCAGAACCACACTGCTGGCCACTGCAGTGGAGTCCTGATCCTCAGAAACTGTGTGAGAAAATGTTTGTTTCAAGCCACTACACTTGGGGTAGTTGTTACACAGCAATGGATAATTAATAAGTATGAATTCCTCCTGTGAGTTACTATTTCTTTAAAGGTGTTTCCTGGCCCCATTACAGGAAAGGAATGCCCTTTGATATCTGTATTAGTAGAATTCTGGGTTGTTTGTTCTCCATTTGCTCCACCCTTAACCTGGGATCATTTTCCACCTCTTTTTGCCCAGCTCTCTGCTGTAAGAGGTTGATTCCATGGACTCCCTTGCCCTCGGGCTTCTGTTTGGTTTCTATCCATGGAAAACACTGGCAGGGGAGCAGAGGGCAGGATGAAAGAGAGGTCTGGACATCTACCCCTCTGACTCCGATTTCCCTCCCACCAGCCTGGGGAGGCAAGGGATGATATTACACGTGACTTTATTCTACTCAAATCTGCAGAGTTGGAGTTCACTATGTTAAGGTCCATGTATTTAAAAGAAAGGAACTCCCTCTTCGTTCTTCCTTTGAATTAGAAAACAGCCTCTAATTCCCCAGACAATCAGATCCACTTACTCAAACCTGATTCTTCTGCAAGCAAAATCAAGTCCCACTGTCTGGATTGCTGCTTATTAAATTAATTTGGGGGTAATTATCGGGGTGGAGAAATGAAACAAAGAGTATCAAAGGCTGATATTTCTAGAAACACCTCAGAAGGTGTTTCTTGCTCGTTTGGGACACAGCCAAAATTGGCTGGGCTGAGAACACTGCATGTGACATGTTCCCTTCCTAGAGCAGTCAAGGAAGGGCAAGTGTTTGTGAATAAGACAGGTGCTAGACTGGGAAGAGGCCTGGCTTGGCAGCAGGAAGATCTGGCTGCCTGTCCTCACTGGCAAGTTCACTGCCTAACCTTGGGCAAATAACTTCTTGGGTTTTCAAAAGTAAACTGGCCTGTCTTATCTACTGCACAGGATGGTGGTTGTGAAAAATCAATTAAATAGGATTTTGCTGGATTAGTAAACATAAGGTGAGGCACAGGGAC
>NW_021157811.1:0-1515 GCF_002837175.3 Physeter macrocephalus | reverse complement strand
GGCCACAACAGTGAGAGGCCCGCGTACCAAAAAAAAAAAAAAAAAAACACAAACAAACAAACAAACAAACAAAAAAAAACTAAAATCTTTTTTCATGAATTATTCAAAATGAATGCAGAAGGAAAGGGGGGAAATTATTGACTGACTGTGCCTGATTCTCATCTCAGAAAAAGTGTTTACCAAACACTATCTTGCACTTCCTAAAGTGAGAATGAAGAATGCTTTCCAGATTCCTTTTAGATCAGCTGGTACTAGAGACAGAAAGAACGTGAAATAAGATTGTATGGGTTACATGGGAAATTTTTCATGGAAAAGAAAAGGATATAACTATTACATTATATTATTGACAAGACTCAAAGTAGGAATAGGTTTTATGTATTTAACAAATGATGTGTAATAACACAGGAAGACAAAGGGTTATCCTGAACAAACTACAAGCACACTGGCCCTATAATGAAGAAGATATGCTTATAAAATTTTATGACTTTTTGTTTGTTTGTTTTTGGTTGGTTGGTTTTGGCTAGACCACACAGCATGTGGAACGTCCCCGACCAGGGATTGAAACCATGCCCCGTGCAGTGGAAGCATGGAGTGTTAACCACCGGATAACCAAGGAAGTCCAAAATTTTATGACTTAAATTTTGGTAATTCTTGTCAATGTAGTAACTCACTCTTAATATAACAACAATAAAATTTAAATTCAAGGGGGGAAATCCACCCAGTTATAAGAAAATCCCCTTGTTTCCATTTCTTTGCTACTAAGGGGATAAGACTAAAACATGACCTTTATTTTGAGATTGACATATGGTACCGCTGACCTATAAGTTCTTCCTAAGAACTATTCTATTCTCCTCTAATCTAGTCCTCAAAATTACTGCTTTTGAAATTTTAATACAGTCCTTAAAACCAAAATCTAAGAAAAATTTAAATATAATACCATGCAAGGAAAAATAAAAACAGTGAAACCTCTCTATCAGAATATCCTGGAATTGTGAGCCATATGTAATAATATTTGGGTCAACTCTCCATGGAAATAAAATCCCATGGGCAGGAATATGACATCTAACTCTCTAAATGTTCTTGAAATTATAGGATTCTTTCACACAGGGCTGTATCAGAACGCTGACATAGATAATATTTTTTGAGCCAGATAAAAATCTTAGAACTCAAGTGCCCATGACTCTCTCAAGGATTCTTGAGTTTCCTGACAAAAGTATATGTTTTACCAATCAATCTATTTGTCTACAACAGTATATTCACTGTACTGAAACTCTATATAAAAATGTATTGAATAAATCCGGATGGTTGTTTCAGAGCTTGGTACATAATAGTAGTCCTAAAATACTTGCAAGTTGTTTACCATTATTGGACTTAAGTTATTTGATTCTAACGGAAACATTTACTGAGCCCCTCCTTTACTGAATGCAGCCAAGGCTTTAAAAAATGCACCAGATTTCCAAATGGGCAAAGAAGAAGTAAAGCTGTCACTGTTTGAAGATGACATGATACTATACA
>NW_021157810.1:0-1515 GCF_002837175.3 Physeter macrocephalus | reverse complement strand
CGGTAGAGCATCAGACTTTTAATCTGAGGGTCCAGGGTTCAAGTCCCTGTCCAGGCGCAGTAAACCACCAGAGCTTTCAATTTTCCCAAGGAAAATTTGGGTTAAACTTTCTGTCCTTTTACCAACCTACAGTGAGAAAAAGCCAAGAAGTCAGTTACCTTAAGCCTTAACTAGTAGTTGAGATTTGATATTCTGTTCCAAACAAAAGATGATTTTAGCAGTTTTTAATAATAGAGACTTCCTGAGGAACGCAGTACAAAACCCTTACAGCCCATGAAATATAAGAAAGCTATCCCTCCAGACTAGGGTGCTTTAGAAAAGGAACTAGAAACTATATTTGTTGGGTAAAATATTCTCTGGGTCAGGACCTTTAGATTTCCAGTTATTCACTCTCACAACTGAGCTTCTTGGCAGATGGGAAAGCCCTCCACTAAACCGTGGTAATGTCACATTCTAATGATAAACCCAAATGGTAGGGAGTTATTTCACAAATACTGCAGTATTATCTTTAGGTGAAATGCTCACCCTACCCAGAAATATTGGCATACTTTACCATACGTTTCTGCAATATTGTCCTGTTGTGTGTTGATGGTGCAATTTCTTGCTCAGTGGATTGTAGTTCTCTTTAGAAATATACATTTCCCCCCTCCCTCTCTGTGGAAGGATTGTACTTCCCATGCCATTTGAAGATTATGTGATGGTCTACATAGAAAATCCTAAGGAACCTAAAAACAAACAAACAAATAAACAAAAATCCTCCTAGAACTAATAAGTATGTTCAGCAAAGTCACAGAATACGAGATCAAAATAGAAAAATCAATTGTATTTCTACATACTAGCAATAAACATGTGGACACCAGAATTAAAATACAGTACTTTTTTTAAAAAAGGAAAAGAGCACTTAGATGAAAATCTATCCAGACATGTGAACATGTACATGCTGGAGACAACAAAACTATAAAATTCTGATGAAATAAATCAAAGACCTAAATAAATGGAGAGATATTCCGTGATTATAAATCTCAACATAGCTAAGATGTCAACTCTCCTGGAAATGATATAGAGGTTTAACATAATTTAACATAATTCCTATCAAGATCCAGGTAAGATTTTTTTGTAGCTATAGACCTGACTATTCTAAAATATATATGGGAAAACAAATGAGTTAGAATAACTAGAATGATTCTGAAAAACAGGAATAAAGTGGAGGAAAACATTCTTATTATTTCAAGACTTATTAAACAGCCACAGTAATAAAGAGTGTACATTTTTGGCAGAGGGATAGATATATGTCGATGAAAGAGTATACAGAATCCAGAAAGCACCACATGCAAGTACATCTAAATTATTTCTTACAGAAGTGCAGAGGCAATTCAGTAGAGCAAGAAAAGTCTTTTCACAAGATTATGGTGGAGCAATCCATAGGCAAAAGAAGCCAACCGCAGCCTAAACCTCACACTTGATTTAAAAAGTAACTGGGGCTTCCCTGGTGGCGCAGTGGTTGAGAGTCCGCCT
>NW_021157809.1:0-1516 GCF_002837175.3 Physeter macrocephalus | reverse complement strand
AGGACAAATACTATCAATACATGATTATACTTATATGAGGTATCTGAAACAGTCAAATTCATAGACTCAAAGAATGATATGGTTGTTGCCAGGAACTCGGGGAGGGGGATATGGGGAGTTGCTGTTCAACAAGCATGAAGTTTCAGTTGAGCTCCAGGGATCTACTGGACAACATTGTATCTGTAGTCAACAATACTGTATTGTACACCAAAAAAAAAAAGTGTTAAAAGGGTAGATCTCATGTTACGAGTTCTTACCACAATAAAATAAATTTTTTTAAAAAAGTGACCCCCACGTGAGTAGGATTCCCCAGACTCACAATTTCTTCAACCACTCTCACCCAGCCAATATCTGTGTCTCAGAAACACTGCCGGGCTATTTGGTCCTCTAGGCAGTTGTGTTGACTGGAGGTATGGGGGAAGGCAGGCAGCCCCAGCCAGACAACAGTTCTGAAGAGCGAGTCCTCACTAACAGGTGGACCTGGCCCATCCCAACCATCTGGCAAGACTGCTCACACCCAGGAGAGATAGAAGCCCCAGGCTGTAAAGCTAGTGAGAAAGGATGGGAAGGGGGCGAGTGAATGCAGGGGGATCTCCACCAAAAACTCACGCTCTCCACACAATGCCCTCCTTGAGATCATACTCCCTTTTCATAAAGCTCTTTCCACATCACAGAATTCATCTACATCCGACCTCACACCCAGCTGCACATAACAGGAAATAACGCTTTTAATTCTTTCAATGCACTGTGGACTCTGGTCCAGGTCAGGCAGCTGAGGTGTTCTAGAGCTCAGAGGGTCCTTTGGAGGTCAGGGCACCGGGTGGGCATGGGCCACGACCCCGTGGGACTGGGGGACTCCCTGAGGCCCCTCACTGCTGCTCTATCAGGCCCGAAATCCGGAGATGCTCACAAAGGTGTCTGGAAGGAACTGCCTTCATCAGAGCCAATTCTTAACCTCACCAGGGATTGACTCTCCTTATTTGGAAGAACTCCTAACTCACGTCTTGAAACAATCCAAAGACCATTACCAATTTGATTTGATGGACTTTTGCCTTTCGACCATTTCCAAAATGTGACCCCTCCTTAAAGGATGAAGAATGGCCTTCCCTGGGGAATCCTAGGAATGAACCCCAGGCTCTGAAGGCATTTCTGGGTAGTACTTTAAGGCAGTGGTTCTCCACCTTGGCTGCCATTGCAACCAACCGGGAAGACTGAAAACAAAATACAGATCCCAAATCTCACTCTCAGAGACTCTGGTGTAAGAAGTGTGAGTGCTGCCTGATGGAGATATATTTGTTCCCCAGATGATTCTAATGTGTAGCCCAGGTGGGGAACCACTGCTCAGCACTAGGATCAGAAACACATGTACTGGGTACCCCACTTTGGTGGTGTTAGATGCCTACTTGAACGTTATAAATTTTGTAAATTTGCAAAACCTTCATTGTAGAAGCTGATCAAGAATAGGTGGCTAGGGCTTCCCTGGTGGCGCAGTGGTTGAGAATCCACCTGCCGATGC
>NW_021157808.1:0-1516 GCF_002837175.3 Physeter macrocephalus | reverse complement strand
TTTTTTTTTTTTTTGGCTGCTTTGTGTCTTAGTTGCAGCACGCAGGATTTTTCGTTGCGGCACGCGGGCTTCTCTCTAGTTGTGGTGTGAGGGTATTCTCTGCTCTGGTTGTGGCGCACAGGCTCCAAGGTGCATGGGCTCTGTAGTTTGCGGCATGTGGGCTCTCTCGTTGAGGTGCGCGAGCTCAGTAGTCGTGGCATGTGGGCTCAGGTGCCCCACAACATGTGGGAACCTAGTTCCCCTACCAGGGATCAAACCCATGTCCCCTGCATTGGAAGGCGGATTCTTTACCACTGGACCACCGGGGCAAAGCTATACATCCAGGTTGCAGAGCTGGTGAATGGAAGAACTGAGATCTGAACCCAGCCCTCCACTTGTGTGTTCTTCCTACAACACCTCATTGCTTTACACACACTGAGGCCTCTGACTTCACTTGCTGCAAAGGAGGGAGAGCGGGCCTTTAAGGTTGTTCCCTCTCCCCGAAATGGCGAGCCCTTGAACAGCCGTCTCTGGACCATCTCCCACACGCCTCTTGTCCTCCTAGTTGCCTTTCCTTCTTTGCAGCAGAATGTTTCATGCATAGGGAACCTGAGGCCTGGAGCTACAGGGGTAATCAACTCAGGCTGAGAGAACTTGGCAGTGAATGTCAACAGGAAATGAGGGAGGAAAGCACAGGCCTGGGAGTCAGGAGAGATGGCTTCTTGTCCTGGATATGCCATGAGCTGTGACTGTCACCCTCATTGCTGAGGTTCTGTTTTCTCATCTTTAAAATAAAAGGTTTGGACTAAAGGAGAATGTGATATTTTTTCTTCTCTAGAATTTTAGGGCAGGTCAAGCTGTGTGAGTGAAATTGCAGGATTTCTCCCTGCTCTGTGTGTGCTCTCACGATGGACCGACACCCCTTTTGTCCAAGTTGGGGACTTGACTGGAGGCTTCATCCTGGTTTCTGTTCCTCACCCTTCTTTTCATCTCTCCTGTATCAGCAGCCTGAATTGTCTGGATCCCCCCAGGAGCTGTAGAAATCAGTAGCCAAAATCTTCTTTCCTGCCCTAAGGCAGTTGCATTTCCCCAGGGTGGGGTGCAGGAAATTAGACTGGCTTGGCTCTGGCTCTCTGGTTCAGGCAGGTGGGGGAAGGCAGAGAATTGCTGGTTATATTTGGTGTCAAGGGATTTGGGGGAGGAGCTGGGGGCTTGGCAGAATTTCCTCACAGCTTGGAGGCCCCCCGGAGTCTAGGGGCACTGCCTGCCGGATTCCCAGAGCTCAGACACAGATGGTCCCTGTCAGTCCTTGAATGGGGGCGGGTTCTCACACCGGTGAGTCTAGGGGGAGGGGTCTCCAGAGGCCTCTGCCCAGCTGGCCATCTCCTGCCTGAAACTGTTTAGTGTAGAAGGAGTAGGGAGAAAGACCAGATGGGCCACAGCCTTTGGGCCTCAAGGTGCAAACTCAGTCCCAAATCTCTGTTCTACTGGGAAGGGGAGGAGAGACACCTCCTTGTTAGGCAGCTGTTTGTTTTGT
>NW_021157807.1:0-1516 GCF_002837175.3 Physeter macrocephalus | reverse complement strand
GTGACCCCTTGGGAGGCAGCAGTGACGGGAATCAGTCAATTAGCTGAAAGGAGGTGGCTTGGCAATGCAGTCATTTGGAGAGCCATTTCGTTTCACTTGCTGCTAACTTCAGATAAGAAGCATGTACGCAATCACCTAAGACAGGAGTACCGCTTAATATTGTTTCCAAGTGCTTAAATGTCACCACTGAGTGGTGATGACCTCTTGGTCATGTTCGTAAGAAAACACACGATCAGATGTGTTACTGAGCTACTAAATGGGATTGTGTGATAAGGGTTTTAAAATAAATTGTATATTTTAGTTTATCACTTACGTTGTTTCTCTTCGGTTTTCAAATACGATTATTTAAAACAATAATAGATTTGTGATCGTTGCTCTGATGAATAGCAAAGTCACTAAAGTACTGAAAGAAAATGATTTCCCACCAAATACAATTTTTATTTAACCAGTTAAATAATTTCCCACGTTATACTGAGAGAGGAAAAGAGAGGTAGAAAGTAACTTGGAGGTTTTTAACATGAGCAACTCAGAAGATGAGTTCCTATCATTGGAAGTACCATAATAGTTATGGAAGACGATTACAGGCATACCTCATATTATTGTGTTCTCTCTCTACGGGGCTTCCCAGATACACTGCATTTTTCACAGATTGAAGTGATGTGGCAACCCTGCATCGAGCAAGTCTGTCGGCGCCATTTTTCCAACAGCGTTTGCTCACTTCCTGTCTCTGTGTCATCTCTTGGTAATTCTGACCATCTTTCATACTTTTTCATTATTATTATTATATTTGTGATACTGATCTGTGATCAGTGATCTCTGATGTTGCTACTGTGACCTGCTGAAGGTTCAGTTGATGGTTGGCATTTTTTTAGCAGTCAGGTATTTTTAATTAAGGTATATACACTGTGTTTTAGACGTAACGCTGTTGCATATTTACTAGACTCCAGCATAGTGTAAACATAACTTTCATATGCATGAGGAAACCAAAAAATGTGTGTGACTGACTTTATTGGCAATATTGGCTTTATTGCAGAGGTCTGGAACTGAACCTGCAACATCTTCGAGGTATGCCTGTGTTTGTGAAAAAGACTGCAGTAATATCCTCCCACTGTCCATACCCATGAGCACTTCCCTCCCACGCTGGCTCTGTGCTTGCCCGCGTGACTTACTTTGATTAAGGGGACCATAGCAAATGTGACCTAAACGGAGACTTGAAAAGTGCTTGCCCTCTTCTGCTGCTCTTGGGAACCCTGTAATCGCCACCATGATTCCACGTGAATAATTTCCACGTGGATGATGAGGGACACGTGGCCAAGTCATCCCCTGCCTCACCTGACATAGAGCCAGCAATCAGACACGTGAAGGAGGCCATCTGGAACTAACCAGAGAAAGAAAATGTGAGATAAGATCTGAAGCCTAATAGGAGTTAGCCAGCAGGTCTCTCTGTGCCAACCAGTGCCCAATATCAAGCCAGGAACTGCCTCTCAAAGAAGGTGGGCTGGTGTCAGACGTGTAA
>NW_021157806.1:818-1517 GCF_002837175.3 Physeter macrocephalus | reverse complement strand
GAGGAAGGCCCGCATACCACAAAAAAAAAAAAAAAAAAAAAAAAAAAATGGGTAAAACAACCTCACTGAAGGGCCTGGGGGAATAAGGTGCTGACCTAAGTAACCCTGGAAATGTGTACAGACTGCAAGACTAAAGGCAAAAGAACTGTACTCTAGTTGATAAAGTTGTCCTGTGGGGACATGTGTTAACAATTCTAGAACCACTCTACAGGTATCCTGGAATTGAACAATTAAGTAAATAGGTGGCAGATGGTAAGAGCCAGGTTTCTTGCTGTTGGAGTAGGATGTTAAGATAAGCAAGGGCAAGAGGCTCAAATGTTCCAGGCAGTAATGGATTAGAGTTGGAGACATCAACGTAAATTTATGTTTAGCTTCACATATACACAATGGTTACATGTTGAAATAGTAATAGATTGCCTTGCTTTGTTAGCTCTGAGCACCTAGAAACAAGGACATCCCAGTAGCCATGATCACATGTGATCTTCATTTCTAATACCTTTCTCCAGTGAAGAACCCAGGCTCCTTGGAGAAATGGCAGATGGTACGACTAGGGCTAGAAATATACAAGATGAGCCTGGAGCATCCTGTAGTGGCTGAAAGTAAGGAAGTACTCAACACACACACACACACACACCACACACACCACACACACACACACACCACACACCACACACACACACACCACACACACACACACAC
>NW_021157805.1:0-1517 GCF_002837175.3 Physeter macrocephalus | reverse complement strand
ACAGTATTGTGAAGCAATTATACTCCAATAAAGATCTATTAAAAAAAAATTAACTTCCTCAGTCACACTGGCCACGATTTAAGCGCCCAACAGGAAACACGGGGCTGGTGGCCACCATGTTGAACAGCACAGATCTAGGATATTTTCATCATTGCAGAAAGTTCCAGTCAATGAAGTTGCCCTAATGGGTAAAGTAATTTGACTAATAAGACTAATTAGAACTGTGACTAATCAGAACTTGGTCTTATCCCAGGCTCTACCTTAAAGGATGTGCATCCTCTCCTGAGACAGTACCTTAGTTTCCTATTGCTGTTGTAACAAATTACTGCAAACTTAGTGGCTTTTACCACCACAAATTTATTATCGTTCAGTTCTGGAGGTCAGACGTCTGAAATGGGTTTCACTACGCCAAAGTCAAGGTGTCAGCAAAGATGCATCTCTTCCAGAGGCTCTAGGGAAGAAGGCATCTTGTTGCCTTTTCCGGCTTCTAGAGGCCACCGCATCCCTCGGCCAGCAGCTCGTTTTCCCATCTTCCAAGCCAGGCTGAGTCCTCCGCAGGCTGCCTCATGCTGCCATGTCTCTGGTTCTCCCTCTTCGGCCTCTCTTCCACTCACAAGAACATGTGATTACATTGGGCCCACCCAGATAATCCAGGATAATATCTTCATCTTAAGGTCAGTTAATCAGCAGCCCTGATTCCACCGGCAACGTTAATTCCCCTTTGCCGTGTCACCTCCCGTATTCACAGGTTCCAGAGATTGGGATTTTGCCTCCCACAAACAACCTTCAAGACCCTCCATGATCTGACCTTTTTTCCCCATGAATCATCTTTGTATACCTTGTGTTCTAGCCAAGCAAAATCTTCCCCCTCCCCTAGAAATGCCATTCAGTCCAAGAAACATGATTTCAGATCTTCTCTGCTCTTTGATCCCAAAGAAATAAAGCTGATTTACAGCCGGTGTCTGCCTAAAGGACGTCTTTTCCATGCCTTTGTTTTATAAGGTTTCCTTTTCCAGAAATGGCATTTTTGAATGCAGTGCATTTCAAGCACACCTAAATTCTACTTATTCTGAAAATTTTGTTCAAATCCTACCTCATCCATGAGACAATGCCTGAGATCACTCCAGATACCAGATGGTGGCAATAGGTCAGTGGTGGAGCATTCGGCTGCAGCTCCAGAGATGTTTCCAGATACATCTAGGTGCCCCCCTTGGTAATCCTAAGAGGCAGAATATGTATATGCTATAGAATGTGGATCAGAGTATGGACTCGAGTTAGAAACCCTGGGGGTGAATCTCACAAGAAATAGATTTGCTTTTTAAGAACAGAATATCTTCCCCCTGGCTATCTAGTTTATACATGGTAGTGTATATATGTCACTGCTACTCTCTCAATTTGTCCCTGCTGCATAGTACAGGGAGATCAGCTCTGTGCTTTGTGATGACCTGGAGGGGTGAGATGGGGAGGGAGGCTCAATAAGGAGGGGATATATGTATACATATAGCTGATTCACTTTA
>NW_021157804.1:0-1518 GCF_002837175.3 Physeter macrocephalus | reverse complement strand
CAAAATTGAAAATATACCGTAAAGTGCCCAGAGAAAGATCTCTCTCACTTCTGCCTACTCCACTCCTCTTTCTTGGAGGCAGATGATATTTTCTAGTTGCTTGTCTACCCTTCCAGATGTATTTTAATGCACATCCAAGAAAACATTACATACGTCCCCCTCTCTTGAAGTACATGGTAACATATTATCCACACCAGGGCATCCTGAATTTTTTTTAACTTAACAATATACATTGGAAGTTTTTCTTTTTCCAATTACAAATTTTCAATTGAAAGGACTCCCATAATTCATTAAGTCCCTTACTAATGTGCAAAGTTATTTCTAATCTTTTGCTAAAATAACGCCTTGATGAATGATCTTATATATTTTGCACACATAAAAGTAAACCTATCAGGTAGATCCCTAGAAATAAAACTGCTGAGTCCAAAGGTAAGTTCAGTTATTTTACCAGATATTGCCAAATTGACCTCCATAAATGTTGCAAGAGATGCAGTAATGCTCAAGACAGACATCATATTTGCTCTTGTGTGGGTTTTATTACTTAGTGGGCGAGACCAACATGTGAATAGATAATGCAAAGTGATAAGGGCCGTGCTGATGGAATTGATGATGTTTGGGAACGTAGAAGAGGGTCTTCCGTTTCAAGACTGGGAGGACCAGGGGAGACTTCCTAGAGGCAATAATATCTCGGGGATTTAAGTCACCACACTCTCTTATGTCTGGCGTTTCCACAATCCTGTTCCCTTTGCATAGAATACACTATCCTCCGTCTTCTGCTGGCTGTCTCCTGCACACTTTTCACATCCCCACTTATATGTCACTTCTTCAGAGAGGCTTTTCTGAATCTTCACACTGGGCTCTACTTCTCATCAATATGCTTCCACAGTAATCAGTATTTATATTAACACTAAATAAGAGGAGGGCATGCCTTTTTCATTATTGTATCCCTGGTACTTGGCCCAGTTTCTAACACATAGTTATGTCAATCATTACCTGTTGTATGAAGGACTGGATGATCGGTCCACAGAAAAAGCCACACTCTCTACTGAGGCTGGGACCCCAAGGAAGCAGGCAATGTAACTGCACATATAACCAGTGATGGGCTCTGCATTCTGAGAAAGAATTCTCTAAGGCTGAATGTGTACGTTTGAATTCAGACATGACTTGGGCACTTCCCAGTTCACTGAGGCAAATAGTGATACTCTGCCAAGAAGTGGAGAGGAAATAAAGGTTGTCTTTGGTATCCACCTACCTGCCTTCCTACAAGTTCAACTCCACATTTCCTGAGTACCTACCACATGTGAGGGATCATCTACTGGGGACTCAGAGGAAAATGCTAATGCAGTCTCCATTCTAGTGAGCCAGACTGTGAGCTCCAAGAGACAGGACAGAGAAAGCACACCCAATATGACAGATTTAAGGCCAGACTAGGGGAGACGTCGGGGTCATGAGAGTAACACAGGATGGGCAGAGGCTTCCCTGGTGGCGCAGTGGTTGAGAGTCCGCCTGCCGATGCAG
>NW_021157803.1:0-1518 GCF_002837175.3 Physeter macrocephalus | reverse complement strand
CCTGCATTGGCAGGTGGATTCTTAACCCCTGCGCCACCAGGGAAGTCCCCAGGGCAGTTCTTTTATTTCATCAGTTGATTGGCAGCCTAGGTTGTGAGGATGTGAATTATAGCACAGGTCAATTTCAGAAGACAAAGATCCCAAGGCAGCTAGTGCAAGGTGGATTGGGCACTTTGGGGTGGAAACAGCATGGGAAAGGAGATCATGGAAAGAGATTCTCTAAGACACATATTGAAAAGAAAACCCTGTCGACTTTCACTAGTTCGTGAAAAGTCTGGCCCATAGAACCACTCCTGTGATTTCCAGATTTTCCTGTTTTCACTGGGGAGTGGTGCGTAGGTGGGAGATATTTAGATATTTCTCAACAGGGGTCCTCGACATTTTGGACAGGTAAATTATGTGTTATAAGGATTGCCTCTTGCAGTACAGACCATTTAACGCCCACGGCCACTGTTTCGTAGCACTCTTCCATCAACTCAGAGTACTCCCCCACGGCCTATACCCCTTAGGGAGGATGGTATCACCGTTGGTTGCTGTGGGATCTGGGGGAGACTCCCACCGGGGAAAAACTTCATCCTTGTCAGAGATTTCCCTGAGCCCACATTTTGAGAATAGTGGTATTCTGGAGTTTTCTTCTGTCTGAATTCAAACGAAGCCTGAATTCTGGCTTCATTAGATGCAGAGGCTTGAATTTATTACTGACTCAATTTAGTGATGAACAGTGACATTTCAGTGCTAGTGAAAGTGTGGAGCTTTTTTTTTTTATTCCCTCAGTCTTCATCTCATATGTCTGTGGCTTGTGGCTTCTCGAATTTCCCTGCTGCCCCTAGCCAATCCCTGGGCACCTACAGCCATCTTTCTGGGGGTTGGTTCTATTGACTCTCTTCATGTTCCCACCAAGTAGAGGATTTCATTTTTCCACATGACCACATATGCTGTAGACACAGGTGAAGAAAAACCATGCCTATTTAGTATGCCTTTCCAATACTCCAGGACAGACACTAACACCAGGGACATGGGAGTGAGATGGGGAACAGGAGAGCCATTGCTAAGGAGAAAGCTCCACCTGGTGCTCCCCTGGTTACTCCTTTAACTTCACCACGCCTGGAAATCTTTTTGATGTTTGTAACCCAAAGTCAGGCGGTAGTGGAGAGAGAGAGTGTGGACTGACAGGTGGGAGGAGTAAGGAGGGAGGGGCTGGTAAGGAGAAGGTTTTCCTCTCCGCCTCAGGCAGGGTTGAGCACGGGCGGAGCATATTAGTGTAAATGGAGGTCAGCCTCATTTCTGGACCATCAACCAGAGGAATGCCATTCAAACAAGGTGTCTGCAATTGGAGGAGGGCTGCTTTTGAGACTGATGCCTAGGAGAAAGGTCCCCTCCTTGGGAATCCAGAGTGGCTCCCCCACTCGGCCTTCAGCATCTCCTTCCAGTCTGGCTCCTCCAGGTTTCTTTCTGTCTTCCTTTCCCATATGTCTGACACCCATCTGCTGCCTCTGTCCACAGCCTCCTCTCTCACCT
>NW_021157802.1:0-1520 GCF_002837175.3 Physeter macrocephalus | reverse complement strand
ATGAAGACCCAACACAGTCAAAAATAAATAAATAATATTTTTAAAAAATTGACAATAGCCATAGCAGCAGTATATCCAAATAATGTCTATCTAAATCTTTAGGTCTATATATAGTGATAAAATTGGAAAGACAAAAAAGCTATCAATCAACACCACTATATATTAATGACAAGTTTGGTTGTCTGGGGGCTGGTATCAGGGCTCAGTCTGAGTATGTAAAACTCAACAGTGTTTTGATTCACAAAATCTGCTTAAAAGTAAGTTAGATGCAGAGAAACATGGTTTAAAATACTATATAAATTTTCATCATACACATATAATACAAAAATATTTTCCTTTAATAAAGATTTTCACGTCATATTTAATGGGAAACAACTAAAATGTTATGCAAACAACCCAGTAGGGAAAATTTTACTATTTATCTTTCAGATCATATAATTTTTCTTCAAAATCTGTACATATTCTTGTGACGTTTTCAAAACTAGATCTTGATTTAGATTTGACTCATCAGTAGCTCCTAGAGGAGAAGCTCTATAGGATCCAGATTCACATTCTGCAGCAGCTGAAAAGAAAAAGAAAGGATTATATTCTTTACCTAAAATACTTGAGTTAACTAAATATAAGTTAGTTAAAAAAAAAAAAGCTGAGACCTTTCTAAGCGTTCTGAAGAATGAAAAATATCTATACACGACATAACACAAAATACAAGATTAAAGATTACTATTATATAATTTGCCCGTGGTTGCACGATGAATTAATTGCTCTTGTGGCTGAGTATCAGAGCTTATGGTTTTCTCATTCTTCATTCATTTACTCAACAACCATCTGCTAAGGTGCTGTGACAAGCACTGAAATTACAAGATGAAGGTGACACAGTCCACCCTGAAAAATCATAACCTATAAACTGGAAAAACAGACAAACAGGCAATTTCCATACAGAGTCATAAATACTATGACAGGTATAAAAGAGGGTAAAAGGAACACTCAGAAGTGACACCCAGCTTGTGTCAATACTGTCAGCTTTTTGGTTGAGGTGGTATGTAAGTGGATACCTGAAGGACAAGGAAAAAGTACGGGAGAAGAAGCAAATACAAAGACTAAAGGTGAGGAAGAGCACCTGTGGGGCTGTAAGCAGTCTATTGACTAGATGCAGAGCAAGGGGGCAGAGGAAGGTAGTAAAGAGATACGGCTGAATACTATGGCAGGACCCAAACTGATTTGGGTGTTTTTATTCCATGATAAGGAATTTGGAATTTTTCCTGAGAGCAAAAGATAAACCAATGACAAAGTCAATGACAGGAAATTTTAATGTCAGCCACTAAGTGACAGCTACATGAACGTGACTGCTTGAGTCTGGGTTTTTTGGCCTTAATCACTACCAGAAACTTGAGAAGTTGATGAACCCCATGTTTTCTAATAGTGTCAGTGTGCAGGTGGACAGTTCCACAGCGATGGCAGAAGTAGAGGAAGGATATAGCCAGAAATAAAAAGAAATACATAGACTTTTTGAGATTTTTTTT
>NW_021157801.1:0-1520 GCF_002837175.3 Physeter macrocephalus | reverse complement strand
GAAGAAAAGCAGACCACATCCTTTAACAAACAATCCTGGAAAAAAAAAAAAAAACAGCTTTACAATACAAATGAAAGTTTCTCTGTTGATGAAAAATCTTGGCCAAATGCAATCAATGGAGCTGAAGATAACTGTAACTCAACATTCCAAGATAAAATAACTATCTTAAGTAAGATTTTGAGAATATTTAAAGTTTTGAGAATATGAAAAAAAGAACTTCAAATCAGAAATATAAAAATTTAAAAAAACATGGGCAAAACCTAGAAACAATTAAAATGAGAGTTGAATGGGTTTAGCAAAGGAATATGAGAAATAGGCAAAATAATATCAGAAATAAAGACTAAATTACAAAGTTCCTAAGGGAGAAGAAGAACAGGAAATCAGATATTTGAAAATAAAAATGAGGTAAATAAAGAAATAAAACAATCCAAAGAAAAAATGGGTGGAAAGGAAGACGGCTGAAGCTAATCCTTAAGTAGAGTCCTTGGAAACATTTGTAAAGTGCTCCCTGAATTCTGGCACATTCAAAACTGTTTTCCTAGACTCTTGAAATTGTGACAGCTTGTTCTGCACTTTCTTTAAGATTTTTTGGTTTTCATTTTGTTTCCTTAAGTTTCTTGAAAATCCCACTTCATATTGCCTTTCATTACATGTTTTTTTTTATAGAGGAATTTGACGATATTCTGATTCTTTAATGATTTTATTCTATTTTATCTCTTTGCTTGAGGCCCTGTGGACTTTATCGTTTTATAATTTTACTAGAATATATCTTAGAGTTGTTTGTTCTTGGTCAATTTCCCCTGGTAACCAGTAGGCTCTTCCAAAGTGGAGATTCACATTGTCTTTTATTTCTGGAAATTTTCCTTTTACTCTTTTAAGTATTATTTCTAGTCCAATGTTTTGACTTTCTTCTTGAGAGTCACCATTCTGCATGCCTATTTAAAGAAAAAGATTTTAAAATTGGCTCCTGAAACAAAATCAAACTCTATTCTGTGTAAAAGAGACACACTTAAAATGCATAATTCGAATAGGCTGAAGATAACAAAATGCATAAAGATTTACCAAACAAAAAGAAAACAGAGCTTGCAAATCTGATCCCAAGGGAGACTTCAAGCCAAAAGGCATTAAATGAGACAAAAAAAGATACTTTATAATGTTAAAAGCCACATTCTAAAATGAAGATAGCAATTAAGCATGTCTATTTAGCAAATAATACAGAAGCTGTCTGTAATGATTAATTTTATGTGTCAATTTGACTGGGCCATGATTAAATATTATTTCTGGTTATGTCTATGAGAGCATTTCTAGATGAAATTAGCCTTTAGATCAGTGGATTCAGTAAAGTAGATCGTCTTCCCCAATGTGTGTGGGCATTATCCAATTGTTAAGGGCCTGATTAGAACAAAAAGGATGTGTCTCCATAAGCCAAATCCCTCACAGTTCTGAAGTATGGGAAGTCCAAGAACAAAGCATCAAATTAGGTGTCTGGTGAGGGCCTGCTTCTTCATTGAGAGCTGTCT
>NW_021157800.1:0-1520 GCF_002837175.3 Physeter macrocephalus | reverse complement strand
AGCCACCACAATGAGAAGCCCGTGCACTGCAACGAAGAGTAGCCCCCGCTCGCCGCAATTAGAGAAAGCCCATGTGCAGTGACGAAGACCCAACACAGCCAAAAATAAATAAATTTAAAAAAACCCAAAATAGCACTCACTGCCTGCCCCCAGCATATCCTGCCTTCCTTATCTTGCTTTACTTTTCATGTAGCATGTGTCGTAATGTATGTATGTATGTGTATACACACACACATTTAACAGCTTTGCATAGGTATGATGGATATACAGTGAACTCTACACATTTAAAGCGTTCAATTTGGTGAGCTGTGACACATTCACACACACATGGAACCATCACCACCATCAAGAGAGTGGACATATCTATCCCCTCAAAAGATCTCTCGATGCCCCTTCACAACCCCGCTTTCCTGCCCTCTCTGTCCACCCATCCTCACACAACAACTGATCTGCTTTTGGTCACTGGAGACTAGTTTATCTTTTCGAGAGTTTTTATATATATGAGATCGTGGAGAATGTACTCTTGTAGCTGGCTTCTTTCACTCCACATAATTATTTCGAGAATAATCTGTGTCATTTGGTGTGTCAGTGGTTCATTTCTTTTATGGCTGATCAGTGTTTCTGAGTTTCATGGTTTGGATCTAGCAGAATTGTTATTCCGTTGATGGACACTTGGGTTATTTCCTGGCATGGTGTATATTTATTTGTATTTTTCTTTGTCGTGAGTTTCTCTCAACTGGAAGGTAAGTTCCGTGGGAGCAGAAACTTGTCTGATCTGTTCCCTGCTGGACCTCCAGTGGCCAGTGCCCTCTCAACAGGAATTCGATAAAGAGTTGTGGGTTGAATTATGCAATGCATATAGTGCTTTTGTTATATTTTTTACTGAATCCTGATCTGAGGGGAGAGGAAAGAGCTGATGGGGTTCAGGACACGCTACCCCCAAATATGGTACCTTGGCATATGGAAGATCTTAAGTTGAGGGAATTTTTTTAAATGGAAAAAGCAGGAAGATCACTCTGACCTTCCCCCCTCGCCTTTCTTCCCTGAAACAGGTCCTGAAACTCCCCTGTGAAAGGTGTGTCCCCTGTACCAGGAGGAGGGAAGGCCTTGACATGGGGAAACTGGGGCCAAGAACTCTGTACAGACAAACCTTGTTAAACTCCCCCTTCTCTTCCTGTTACCTCTTCACCATTTACTACCCACAGCCCAAACCCTTTGTCTTGTCAATTCTTCACAAATTTATTGTTTCTGTGTCTAAAAGGTATAAAAGCTTCCTACTCTGGTCACTTCTTTGGGTCTTCATTCTCCTGCGAGGGCTCCACCTACATGTACAAATTCAATGGACTTCGTATGCGTTGCCCCTGTTCATCTGTGTTTGTCAGTTTAATTTCGCCTCCCCCGTAGAGCCATTCTCCGGACAGCCATCTGAACCCTGGGGGAAAGATCTGAATTATGGTGGCTTCTTTTTTTTTTTTTTATTTTTTTTTTTTTGCGGTACGCGGGCCTCTCACCGCTGTGGC
>NW_021157799.1:0-1521 GCF_002837175.3 Physeter macrocephalus | reverse complement strand
GTCCCTCAAACATGCCGGGTAGGCTCCTGCCTTAGGTCTCTGTACTTGCTTTGCCCTCTGCCTAGAACTCCCTTCCCCAAGATATTCTCATGGCTTGTTTCCTTACCACTTTTAGGTATTTGCATGCATATCACCTTGTCACCAGTATCTTCTTTGACCACCTCATTGATGACTGCACCCCCCTCACCGCCACTTCCACATCAGGCTCTTCCTATTTCTGTTCTGTTTTACCTTTCTCCATAGCACTTGTCACCATCTGGCATTCTATGTGTTTTATTTGTTTGTTTATTGTGTCTTCCCCTGTAGAATGTAAATTCCTAGGGACCAGGGGGTTTTGTATGTTTTGTTTACTTTTGGATTCCTAGCACCTGGTATAGTGCCTGTAATATATTAGACCTCAATAAATATTTGTTGAATGCATAAAAGAAGGACTTAGGTTAGTTCATAGCACATAATGAGCACTCAATAGATGTTAACTATTATTTTAAAAGTTGTCATTGTGCATAGTATAGGATAACTATAAGCCAAGAGTCTGCTTACACATGTTAATGGCCCTATGACTCTGTACGGTAAAGCTCTGCTATTATTTCACTTTATCCTCAAAATATCTCTTCTGGAATATACCAGTGCTTAGCACCGTGCTTTGTACACTCTCAGTAAATGTTTGATAAAATGAGTGGTTCAGTTTCTGACTTGAGAATATCATCTTTAAAAGGCCAAGACTAGAAACCCAGTGTTCTGTGGGACCAGCTTCCTGATTAAATCTTTTCAAGACAAAAGCAATAAGGGTAGCAGAAATTTACAGGTTAGAATTTCCCCTTCTTCCATTCTAAGACTAAGTTCTTAGCCCTGGGTCCTTTTTATTTAACTTAAAATTACTGGGCAATTTCAATAGTTTCACTTTGTTTTTCATTGTAGAGCTTGGTGTCCATGTGTATTACAATACAAAGTCCAATATCATAGCAAATGACAGACATGTTCATGAAGATCCCTCTGTCAGGTCAGTTCAACAAATATAGAGATCTACTTACACTGAACTAAGTGCAAGGAATTTGTAGATGAATACTACTTGGTTCTGCCTTTGAGGAGCCTAAGAACAGTGGAGAAGACAGACACATAAGTAATTGTACTTCAATACAGCGTAATAAATGCTGTAAGAGGACCATGTGCTGTAATAAATGCTGTAAGAGGACCTATTTGCTACCTCTGCACCAAGAGGTGTAGAGGTAGCAAATAGGAAGGAATGATTAACTTTGGGAGATGGGGTGAGTTGGGGAGGAGATTAAAAGAAGGCTTCTTAAAGGTTATACCCAAGCAAAGCTTTTATGTATGAAAAAGTGTAAACGTGAGTTATGGTGAGTAAGGTGGGGGCTGGAGAGGAAGAAGGCATCTCAGAAAGAGGGAACAGCGTGCACAGGCGCAAAGATGCATAACAGTATAGTATGCTCAGAAAAGTCACAAAGAGTTTGGTATTGTTGAAGCAGAAGGTGTGAGTGTGTGTGTGTGTGTGTGTGTGTGTGT
>NW_021157798.1:0-1521 GCF_002837175.3 Physeter macrocephalus | reverse complement strand
AGGACCTTGTTGTTTATCCATTCTATATATAATAGTTTGCCTCTGCTAGCCCCAAACTCCCACTCCAAGATATAATTTCTTAAAGTGGTCATTCCAAGCCATATCAACTCAGAAATCCAATATATCACAACTTATAAATACAATCTGGTTCTGTTTAATTGATAAAAATACTTGTGCTTGCTTTGGCTTACTTTTCTATTTGATTATCCTCCTAGAGAAGACAGGCACCCTGGCTTCTATTCTGATTTTGTAGGCAGTACCTATTAGCTCACCTAGAGGTAGAAATTAGAGGAAAGGCCACATCCAAAACTAAAGTTTGAGATTCAGTCTTTCCTAGAGAGTGATGGCAGAGTTCTTAGAAGAATGTGCAGAAGTGCGGGAGAATGAGATATGGTGTCATCCAAACAGAGCTGCAAGAAGACCATTCCTGCTGCTGAGGGAATGAGGAAGTGAAGGGTAGGAGGCCAGAAAGGAAGCTTAAGGGTCACATAGGTGGAAATTTGAACTGAAAATGAAATTATGAAAACAGAGGTAGAGAAGATGTGTCATCTTATTTTTTTTACAAGAGCTTAATAATCCATAGTATGCATGAAAACCAAAACATGAGTCTTACAGAAAATAGCTAAATGTTGATTCCTTTATAGCAAGGGTAATATATCAAATGAGGCTTCACTTTCCAATGACGCTCACTTTTCTCCTTTGAGAGGGACGCTCTCTAATAAGAAGCATTAAAATGATCAATTTTATTTTAGACAAACCTGAATTCCCAAGGACAGAGACTGGTGCGTAGCAGTTGAAGAGCTGCTAAGTTCTGTTCCTAGCTTAGCCCATCCACCGTGAGATGCACGGGTGGGCGATGTGGACCAGGAAGGCTCCTTAACTCTGCGACATGGCTGTGGTGAAAGCAGACTTGGACTAAGGGAACTTTAATTTCTCTCAATTTGTGTTCACTTACTTTTTCTTTTCTGTCTGCCACCCTAGCACTCCGGCACTTACAGAATGAGAATCTATGAGAGAGATGACTTCAGAGGACAGATGTCAGAGATCACAGACGATTGTCTCTCTCTTCAGGACCGCTTCCACCTCAATGAGATCCACTCCCTCAATGTGCTGGAGGGCTCCTGGGTCCTTTACGAGCTGCCCAACTACAGGGGAAGGCAGTACCTCCTGAGGCCAGGGGAGTACAGGAGATATCTTGACTGGGGGGCGATGAATGCCAAAGCTGGTTCTTTAAGACGGGTGACAGATTTTTACTGAAGTATTTTCATTCTCCACTTTTCTCCTTTAGAATCTAATAAAACATTTAGCTTGTGTTTCTGGCACTAATAGAGTCCTGCCTTTCTTTTCATCTATTAGGCCTTCAAAAGCAATAATGGCACTTGGCCAGACATGATAACATATGTTTTCAAGATGGGGAACAACCTCTTATAAGGGGAATTAAGTTGAGGATATTATTGCCAGCATTCTTTTAAAGGCTAGGCCATGTAGGCTCAAAGTTCAGTTCAACTGGGCTCAACCCAT
>NW_021157797.1:0-1521 GCF_002837175.3 Physeter macrocephalus | reverse complement strand
GCTATGAACATTGGGGTGCACACATCTTTTTGAATTAGTGTTTTCATTTTCTTTGGATATACACCCAGGAATGAATTGCTGGATCGTATGGTAGCTCTATTTTTAATTTTTTGAGGAACCTTCATACTGTTTTCCACCATGGCTGTACCAATTGACATTCCTGCTACCAGTGTACTAGGGTCCCCTTTCTCCACATCCTTGTCAACACCGGTTGTTTCTCGTTTTCTGACGACAGCCATTCTGACAGGGGTGCTCCGTGCTTCCTGTACCTGGATATCTGTTTCCCTTTTCAGGTTAGGAAAGTTTTCAATTACAATTTCACCAAATACATTTTCTACCCCTTTCTCTCTCTTCTCTTTCTGGGACCTCTATCATGTGAATGTTAGCACACTTGACTTTGTCCCAGAGGTCCCATAAACTATCCTCATTTTTTTAAATGTGTTTTTGTTTTTGCTGTACTGATTGGATGGTTTCCACTAGTCTGTCTTATGTGTTCTTCTACATCGCCTAATCTGCTCTTAATTCCTCCTAGCGAATTTTTCATTTCAGTGATCGTAATCTTCAGCTCTGACTGGTTCTTGCATTTTCTAATTCTCTGCTGAAGTTCCCACTGTGTTCATCTGTTGTTTACCCCAGTTCAGTTAGCACTTTTATTACTATTGCTTTGGACTCTTCAGCAGGTAAATTATTATCTCTGTTTCATTAGGGGTTTTTTCCTGGGGTTTTATCTTGTTCTTTCGTTTAAAACATATCCCTTTGTTTTCTCATGTTGTTTGACTTTCTCTGTTTGTCTCTATGAAATTCGGTGAAACGGTTACCTGTCCAGGTCTCAAAGGCATGTCCCTGTGGGTAGCACCCCTTTGCAGAGTGCCTGTCACCAGTGGCTTTGGTGGGAGAGCTGGACGTGAAGTGAGCGGGGACTGCTTCTCCCACAGTGTGCTGGCGGCCACCGCCTTGGTGGGAAGCAAGGCTGGAGGCAGAGGGCCAGAGCCAGGGCCAGGCGCCAGCCAGGGCTTCTCCTCGGCTCAGCCTATTGTGGGAGGAGTCAAGGACCAAGGGGCTGGGCAGGAGTCCTAAGGGAGCTGGGCTTCCCCCAGATGCGATGACAGTCTTCACCTTGGTTGGGGGTGTGGCCAGGGCCTGAGACCTTGGGGCTGCACTTCTGAGCTGCTTCTACTTTTTCCTCCGTGTGTACCCCTTGGTTAGAGGCAGGATGGAGAGCCAGAGGGGTTGGAGCCACACTCCGGAGGCTCTCTCTGCTCCTTCCCTGGTGCACACAAGCCCCCTGGCAATGGCGGCCTGGGCCTTTGTGGGGGGCGGTGCTGGAGCAGTAGGGGCTGGAACGGAAGCCTGGAGAGGGCTGGGAGGTGCCCTGGGGCAGTCCCGGCAGGCTGGCCAGAGCACCAGGCAGTCTTCAATGCATTGCCTCTGCACTGGGACCGCGAGCAAACATGTTTGTGCTCTTCAAGACCAGAGTCTCCGTATCTTACAGCGCTCCAGTAAGCCCTACTGATTTTCAAA
>NW_021157796.1:0-1522 GCF_002837175.3 Physeter macrocephalus | reverse complement strand
GTGCTCTGGAGCAGAGCTTCTCAAAGGTTAATGGGCACACAAATCGCCTGGGGATGTTGTGAGAAACGCTCCTTGTGATGCAGTGGGTCCTGAATGGGGCCTGAAATTCTGCATTTCCTCTGAGCGCCCAGGCTAGGCCTGTGCAGCAGTGGTCTGTGGGATCCTGCGGAGCTGCCGCTCCTCCCCCGACTCTGCCTGAAGTCTGTCACTGAGAAGTCGTGTATGGCAGGTACCTGCCAGCACTGCTGCTAGAAAGACAGAGGCCCTGGCCCGGGAAATGGCCGAAGCCCATCGCCCGGGGGACCCCTCCGGATAGAGGGGCTGCCTCGTGGCAGCCAGGGGCTTCGTCCTCCCAGGCCTTCTGTGGCCCGGAGGGTTGGGGGTAGAACAAGGAAGGAGTCAAGCGCTCTTGGGTTTAACACTGTCACCCACGTGCACGCCCCCAGGAACTCATCAGGCAGAGGTGGAGGAGGGAACGGCGAGAGAGACGATCGATGGATACGGAGAACATAGAGGGAGCGCCAGCACCCAGGTACTCGCTGTTCCCAGCCAAGACACGCAATGAAAGATCTTCGAGAAAAAGGTCTTCCTAAACTTGAGGGAGATCTGTATCTGCAGACTGCAAGAACTTGCCACACTTCAGGGAAAATGAACTACCTGCACACAGACACACTTGGCAACAACTTTTAACAAGGGGAAAAAGCCCTGCGATCATTACGGCAGGAGAAAACAAGTCATCATTAATTGAGGGCTTACCTTGAGTTCCACACGCCACTTGGTGCTTTCCGTGAACGCTCTCATTTAACCCTCATAGCATTCCAGTAAAGGGGCGGCGCTGGCCTTTAAGTGGACTGGATTCAGAAACTCGGACGATCTTGTCAGGATACCTGTGCTCTCCAGCTGCCTCAGCTCTGTCGTTCCGCGTGGGAGCAGGCAGGCTTTCCCCAGAGCGGCACACGCAGCTCCGGGCTCACGTTGTCCCAGCTCAGTCACCCCAGAAGAAAGGCAGGGTCCCTATTCTGGTTTCACCACAGAAGGACACCGGTTGTCCTTATGTTCTGTGCTTGCCCTTGGATCCACCACGGTGGCCAAGAGGAGGGAGGAAGATTCTTGGCCAGGGGCTGAGGGCACTGTGATTAGAAGTCCCAGAACTAACAGGTTAGAGTGAGAAAAAATAGACAAATAAAAGAGAGGAAGGATGGTTTGGCTAACAAATCCAAAGGGTCCACGACAGGGAGGTCTAGGAGCTGCCCCACTTTACAGATGACGACAGTGAGAATTAGACAGGTCGAGTAACTTGCCCAAGGTCCCACATCCAGGGTAAGCTGAAGAGCCAGGACACAAACCGAGGCAGTCTGACCAGAGCTCTTAACCACGCTGCTATAAGGCAACAACACCAGTTTGGTTTCAGGCTTCTCTGCAACATCAGCTTTCAGAAGAAAATGGAGCAACAGCTAGACTTTGTGGAGAAAAAGATCGTAACCAAAGATTTGCGTGCTCTGCCAAATTGTCTTTCACAATA
>NW_021157795.1:0-1522 GCF_002837175.3 Physeter macrocephalus | reverse complement strand
TTTCTATGTAAGGGAAGATGCAAAAATCTGGGGTCATTGAAATTCTTTCTGAGGTATGCATCTTAACTACCTAGGGACCATCTATTCAAATCACAGAATGACCCATCCATTTTTTTTCCCCTGAATTTCCCTCAGGGGGTACTCTAGGTGGGCAACTGCAGTGGGTTGCTACTTATCCCTTTGTATTACTAGATATGGGCAATTTCTTTAATGGTTAATGCAGATGTATAATGTATGTTTGACAGGCCATAAGACACATGTTTTAGTTAGCATAAAGTTCAAGGCACATCACATATAAGCCAGAATGACTTCCCTGTACCTCAATATGTGAAGATTTCTTCCACTAGAACCTACAGGATTGACTAATAGATTGAACGGAATATGAAAGAAAGAGAAGGTTTCTGAGGCTTTTTTTATTTTTTAAAGGCTAAGTTACATACTTAACTGTATATTCCAATTCATCAGAGTGTGTCATAATTATTTTTTTCCATCTCTTTCACTCTGCACTAAGCTGTCTGAGGGCAGCTGTTGTGCCATATTCACCTCTACATTCCCAATACCTACTGCAACATTCAAGAAATATTTGCTAAGTAAATGATCATTAAGCATGGCAGACTTGAATTCACATTGGACCCAATACTGTCTTTATCATCACCGTAATACGATAGGTTTCATCTCAAGTGTGAAAGTCCATCTGCTGATATCTATAGAGAGGCTAGGTCAGGCCCGCGCTCTAAAAGAGTTCAGGCTCCACGTGCTGGTCTCCCTTTTGTGACTGTATCTGTTTTCTATTGCTGTGTAACAAATTACCACAACACACATTTATAATCTCAACTTTCCATGGGTTAAGGGTCCAGGCACATGGGTCCTCTGTTAGGGTCTCACAAGGTTACAATCAAAGCATCAGCCAAGCTGTAATCTCATCTGGAGGCTGCACTGGGGAAGAATCTGCTTCCAAGCCTATTCATGTTACAGGCAAAGTTAATTTCCTTGTGGCTGTAGGACTGAGGGCTCTAGGTTTTTGCTGGCTGTTGGCTGGAGGCATGCTGCTGTTCCTAGAGGCTACCCATAGTTCTTTACTATATAAGCTTCTCCAACATGCTTGCTTACTTCATCAAGCCCACAACGGGAGTCTTCAGTCTGTTAAGAAGTTACCTCCCAGCAAATCACAGCTCAGCCCATACTCTAGGGGAAGGACTTAAGACATGAACTTCAGGAGTGGAAATTGTTGAGGGTTACCGTAGGGTCTGTCGACCAGAATGAATTTCATCATTAGAATTTGTTTTCCCTCTATCCCCACAACTCTGACGCAGTGTTAGTTGTGGAATAGAATGGCTCTCTAGACCTTGCTGTCCAATATGGTAGCCACTAGCCCCTTATGTGACTAGTGTGACTGAAGAACTGATTTCTGAATTTTTAAAAACAACTTAATAAAATTTAGTTTAAAAACCAATACTCGGACTTCCCTGGTGACACAGTGGTTATGAATCCGCCTGCCAATGCAGGGGACACAGGTTTGATC
>NW_021157794.1:0-1522 GCF_002837175.3 Physeter macrocephalus | reverse complement strand
GTTTCCATTCCAGCAAGCTGCTTGCTCTTTGGAGTTCTGGGATCACAACCCGGTATAATGAGAAGAGTCCTGGACCTGGTTCAGGAAACTCGGGTTTCTGGCCCCCCAGCCCTGCCATCCGGTCACAGCCTGGCCATGGCACGTCCCTTAACCTCTCTGGGCCTCATATCCCTGGTTGTAAAATGTAGGGATTGGATGCAGGTTGCAAACTGGTGGCTGACAGATGTGTTTGGTTTGGCTCACAAAGTATTTTAAACACATTTGAATTGGTTGCCAATATTTTAAAATTGGGCAACGTCACTCAAAGAGTCAGATTTCCAGCACCTCTGGAGAACTGAAGAGATGTGACATCTCTGGCTCACACAGATGCATGGAAAGACCATGAGGGAATTACTCTGGATCCCCTTTGGAAGAACCAGCTCCCCTCCCTCACCTGCTTGGTCTGTGTAGATATTTGGTGTGTGACCCTGATCCTCTGTGAAACTCCGTACCACCTTGACTTCTATTATTCCACATCAGATTCGCTTCACTATACAAAAAATACTGAATCCTTAGTGGTTTCTGTACCCACAGCAGAATGCTAAGGTATTTGTCTATACAATAAGTATCACATAAAGGTTGGAAATGGTCAAACAAATCAGCCCCATTGGGGACAAACACTTACTTTGAAATCTGATGATGGGAGGAAGGTGGAACTCAGAAAAGGTGGCCTTTAAGGTAGACACAGGAAGGGTTTGGCTTCTGACTACTGTCTACCCAGAAAACTATATGAGTATTTTATAAATTAACCCAAAGCAAATAATATAGACCTTCCTTCAGTTAACATAGCATTTTTTCACATCTACCACTAAACTAGCATCTCCAATCTTCTACTCGAATATTAGATTTATGAACTTTTTCTGTTCATGTTACTGCAAGCAAATTACGTTGGCCTACATTCAGTCTTCTTCTAAAGTAACGAAATTACATCAGTTTAGAGCGTCATACTTTTATAAACCCTATTTCCAGATATATCCAGTTTGAACACAAAGGATAACACTTAAAACTAATGATTTTCGAGTGTTTAACATTGTACAAATGCCTTGACAGAAGTATCTCATTTGATCTTCACAGTAATTCTACGAGGTAGATACTTACCTGAACAATGATTTTTTTTTTCTCTCATAAATAAGTAGAATTCTCTCAATACTGTCCAAGTTAAATGAAGAATCTTTTTGGTAGGTATTATTTTTTTTTTAAATAATGGTGTTCCTTCTTATTTATTTATTTATTTATTTATTTATATTTGGCTGAGTTGGGTCTTCGTTGCTGCATGCGGGCTTTCTCTAGATGTGGCTAGCGGGGGCTACACTTCGTTGTGGTGCGCGGGCTTCTCATTGCGATGGCTTCTCTTGTTGTGGCACGCGGGCTCTAGGACATGCGGGCTTTAGTAGTTGTGGCTGGTGGGCTCAGTAGTTGTGGCACACGGGCCCAGCTGCTCCACGGCATGTGGGATCTTCCCGGACCAGGGATCGAACCCGTG
>NW_021157793.1:0-1522 GCF_002837175.3 Physeter macrocephalus | reverse complement strand
AATTTAGGAAAAATAAGTCATATGTGGAAAACACACTTAGCACAGCTATGTAGCATAAAGAGGAGATAAACGTATTTTGGTCTATTGCTAATTTCTTAAATTAATAAAAGAGGAAGGTCTAATTAATCTTCTGGTTACTGCTTAAATCATTCATTCTTATAATTTGCACCTCCGAAATGATAATATGTGTTACCTGAAGACTGATGTTCAGGTAAGCGAGAAATGAAAGAGTTGGTATTCACACCGAGCAAGAAAAGACATTCTTTACAAAGTTGTCATTTAGTATTACATCACCATGGAATGGATTAACTGAAATATGAAACACCATGCAAATGTCATAGAATTAGCATCTGCTCCCACCTCACTGTAGTTGATTTGGTTCCTTCTTGCCAGCGTAATCTCTGGTGTGTCTGGTGTGATGTGGATCTGGGTCTTGTCTTTGTCCCAGGCTTCCGTGTATAAATGCTAGCAAGGAAAATATAAAATGTCATCAGGAAAAAACTTCAGTGTATTGTTAATCGAAACTTCAAGGCCACAAGAACTTTATAAAGAGAAGTAACAAAAGGTTACGTATTTTATACACATTATGTATTTTACACATATCTTCAAGTAAAGTAACCAGTTCATAGTAGAACAGATATGTATGAGTGCCTTCTGATACTCTGAATTGTATGTTAACAAAAGGAAATTTAGAATATCTTTTACGCAGAGATGATTTTCCATAAAAAGTACCATTTTATCAAAACCATGAAATAATTACTGAAGTAAATGTTAAAATATAAATGACATAGACATTAGGTAGACAGATATGGATAGATATAGATAGATAGACAGATATCTTTTGTTGCTCACTGCTCTGTTTCTTTCTTCTCCTGATCATGCTCCTTTTCCTTTGGTTTAGCGTTAGGAGTCCTACCTTGGTTCTCTGAACTCTGAAGCCTCACCTTGTTCATAGTGATGGCGTTGCTCTTGGCCAACACTTGTTCCAGAGAATCAGTCACACTGGTAAACCTGAATTTGTCTGGAGGCTGGCGATAGATTTTATCACTCAAAATTTCAGTTGCCCTTTTGCATTTTTCCACATCCAAAGAGCCAATGGGAACCCAGCCGATGCCTCTCAGCCACTGGAGATCTGACTTGTACATATTCTGTTGATACAAATAGCCAATAAATGTTTATCTCTGGTTTGGGAAAACATTTTCATCAAAAGGATATGAAATAAAGTAAGAACACTCTTGAAAACATAGTTTGGTGGACAGGCAGGGTATCAGACAATATTCCTTTTCGGTCTGGAGGGTTTGACATTTAACACTCACAGGAAAAGAAGAAATGTTATGCCCCACTTGCAGGGGCTGGTGAGTTTGGTGCCACTTATCCAAGGGGTGTTAATTCACTGATTTCCCACCTTTGCAGGTCATTACGATCCTCAGTACTCACGTCGCTCTGGAGGTCATAGGCCTGCCGAGCGTGCATGACGTCACTCTGGTCAGGCAGGCAGGTCCACTGGTGCAGGTAGTTCTTG
>NW_021157792.1:0-1523 GCF_002837175.3 Physeter macrocephalus | reverse complement strand
TTTGAATTAGAGTTTTCTCTGGGTATATGCCCAGGAGTGGGATTGCTGGATTGTAAAATGTGTCATAGTATTTTATGTGCTTCTTTTTTGTGTATTAAGTAACCAGATCTAGCTAAGAGGCTGATAATTGTCACAACTGGAAAGTAGTGGTGACTGTAGACAGCATTTTGTGATATCTGCCATAGCATTAATTTGATAAGAAAATATGTGACTTCTGTTGGGGCAGAGTTACAGGGACTTCTCCTATTACTGAGTGTGCGTCTCTGTGTATGTTACACCTACATTCATAATTGAAGCAAAGCCTAAATTTCAGTGCACATTTACTGAAAACAAAGATGTCATCTCTCTCATCTGTTCTAGCTTATAGAACCCCTGGGTTCTGTTCAGGGGCACCTGGGTGGAAATGGGAATCACGGACTCTGGGTAGAGAAACTGAATTTGGAACTGGGTAGAGGAAAGGATTTAAAAATTTACTTTATTCAGCTTTTCTTTTTAAAAACCTGCATGTGTAGGTAGGAATTTTGCCAGAGGCTGGGGATGAGAGGGTAATTAGGCTCCAATAGAGAGGGTACAGTGTGAGAGTGTTTGCATGTGAAGATAAAGTAAGGAATCTAGTGGATTAGAATCTTCCCTCGTTTTTATTTAAAAAAATAAAGGTGTCAGGAGCAATGATAGTTGAATGCTATTTACTGCATTTATTGGCGCAATAAATTTCATTTGCATGAATTTTACTTTTGTTATAATGCTTGTAAGACTTTGGTGGTAGATTAACAAGGAGGTGCCTTTGAGTGTTGAGCCCAACTCTCTCTTGACTACAGACTTCTTATTCTTTCCTCCCTTTGTGAGTTCTCTGCTTCCTTTTGCATCTCTTTTCTTCTTTTCTCTGCTCCCTCTCCGCGCTAACGTGAGACACAAAGGTTTCCAGGGAAGCGCCCTCGCCTACATTCCACATCTTGGATGACCCGGTCAATTCCTAGAGATGGAAGGTCTCAACTCAGGTAGTTTCTGATGCTAAGACAGGAGACCTCTCTGGCGTGTCTCAATCCCTGGGAAAAGCGTTGGTTTTCACACATGAATCTTCCTGTTTGAGGAAGGCAGAGGAAACGTGCTGGGGAATGGGTGGAGATGGTGGTGATCAAGATAGAAAACAAACCCACCTCTTCTGGGAGCTTAGACAGAGTCGTGCTTGGCGAGTACAGTCTGTGAGAACAGGATTGTTTAATCACCCGGAGTCCTACAGGGTATAAGCACATCAACTCTCATCGCTTGAAGTGACTCTACACCATCAGAAACACATGAGAGAAGAATTCCAGCTGTCACAGTGAACATCACACTGAAAATAGTCTTTTCCAAGATACAGGGTCTTCCATATACGATGAAACAGCCTTCACCGTACGATGAAGTATGCTGTAGGCAAATAGGATACAGGCTTCAGAGGAAAAGTGGGACACTGCAGCTGGGGTTATATAAGCCTGAGCCAGTCCTTGAGTCATGGATGGTGTCTCAGGAAACATCCTGAAGAC
>NW_021157791.1:0-1524 GCF_002837175.3 Physeter macrocephalus | reverse complement strand
CAGATTGATACCAGTATTTATCACCATTGATGCAGAAACTCAGTTTCAGAGGAAGACACTGAGGCACAGAGAGGTTCAATGTAACTTGTCCATAACTGCCCTCGCTGCTATGCTAGTCTGCTTCAACAACCACTATCACATTTCTTTAATTGGACTTTAGACTCAGATAAACAACTTTTCCTGGTTGTAAGGAAATCATTTAACAAGCCCAGGTTGCAATGCTTGAAATGCAAGTCTGAGCCCAAATCTGAGAACCCTAAACCATGTGATCACTAAAAATACTGAGTATCAATTCTGAACCTTCTAGTATGAGTTTGAATTTAAAATAACAGGTCCTATTAGGAATAAGTGTGCAAATGGCATTCTAGGAGGGAATATATCCAACAGGTGTTTGAAATTCCTTTAGTGGCAATGAAAAAGTATGAGGGCATTTCCTGCAATACTAAATGAGCTGATTTGCTTTTGGTGGGTAAACACTGAACTTTGTTTACAAAACTTAACGTGAAAGTATTTTCTAAGTATCCTGCTATTACTCTAAGTTAGCCTTGTTATCACCTTTAACAAACAAGAATGGTAAGACACAGTCTCAGTTAGTATAGTATGGATAAATCATTTGCAGTCTTGGGGAAACCTGTACCTTAACGAGTGTCTTCAATTTGGGGAAGACATGAATTCACAATTGCCATTCTCTATGCATATTATTGTCATCTAAACTAATTCCAGCAAAAGAAAGCTATAGTCAGGTAGATCCTTTCATAAAGTGGTGCAGTCACTCAGGAATACTTTATAAGCTAAACCAACTGGACAGTCAGTAACCAATGAATTATCCTAATGCTCATTCATCTGAGAGGTCCTTTATTCCAATGAGTTTCGCTGCTATCCTTCTCTTTTCCTTTTGGGATTAAGAACCATGCATAAAGTCTTACTCACTCTAAGGTTCACCTTGTACCTCTCCTGTCATATAACTCATTACTTTCCCCATCATATGCCACCAAATGCCAAAAAGAAATCTGAGTACTCTGAGGTCATGGCACAGGTATTTCTAAAGAGATGAATACCTGTTCAAAAATCACTAATCCGAGAATAAATATATAGGGAAATGGACTGGGGACATGACTGGAATCAACTGACTCTCTGAGAGGCCAGCAGGGCTGATATATGTGTCTGTATGTGCCTTAAAGAATAATGTTCTCTATGAGAAAAAATGCTTTATTGCCCCAAATTTTAATCCAATTAATATCTGGGAATATATTTCAAGACCACTTGTATATATGTGTATGTACATGTTAGCATTGTATATTATTTGTGTTATGTGCTCCCTTCTATTCATGGGAATATGTTGCCTTTAAAGTTTAACCATTCTTGTTGATTTTGTACATGGATGAATGTTCACGCAGTAAGATAAGTTCAAGGATTTCTTTCTCCAATACCATTGATATGAATTCCTATTACTTAATTTTTTTTTTTTTTTTGATACGCAGGCCTCTCACTGTTGTGGCTTCTCTCGTTGCAGAGCACAGGCTC
>NW_021157790.1:0-1524 GCF_002837175.3 Physeter macrocephalus | reverse complement strand
TGCCTTCCCCAGGGACCTCAGCCCTGTCTGCGGAGGGAGCTGTGAGCTCCCGCAGCCCAGGGGTGGACTTGACCCTCGTGCTTGAAGAGGCATTTTCATATTGGAAGCCTTGTCTTTAGAAGTGGGGAGAGACTGAAGAACTCCTTTTCTGTTGTTATGTCTTATTATTGCTAACCAACATATAATCGTTCTCCCCACTTTCTAAGGACTGAAATCGTTTCCTATCCATAATGGCCTTTTCCCCCTTTTTTGAATCCATTTGCGCAGGTGTTAAGTGGAATAAACAGTCCGACACTGTTTCCTGATGCTTGACAGCCGACACCTCAAAGCTCCACCTTCCTCCCCTGCCCCTGCCCACTGCTGGCAAGTCCAGTAAGAAGCACAGCTCCTCCCTCCTTCCATGCAGGTGGGGGGTCAAAACCACATGAGCCCCGCCTGTGAGTGGGAAACTCACCCCTCCCCCACCTGGAACCACATTAAAACCCTAACCCGTCTGCACTGCTGGTGCTATCAAAGCATTTCTGATGTGCTCGAGGCCCGCCCTGCTCTCAGCAGACACCGCAACGGCGGAGGTGCTCAGCTTCTCAAAGCCCTTGTTGTACGCGTGGTGTCAGCCGCTATGGAGCCGAGGATGTGCGTCAAGGTCAAGACGAGAGCCGTCTCCGTCAGGGCCTCCCCCTACCCCTCGGGGCGCGCGGTGCCTGTGCGGGCTGATGCCCACGGGGCGCTCAGAGCTGCGCAGCTCGGTTCATGCCCACGGCGCCTCTTCTGTGGACTAGCTGACTCACTTCAGAAGCAAGCAGTCGTAGAGACTCTGCCTTCCGTGCACGGGAGAGCGTTTTCCTCCGATGGCAGCACGTCTCCCTAAGGCAGAGGTTTTTGAGTTAAGCACAGAATCATGAGGCAGAGATGGGCTGGGAAGACTGCTCCAAGCAGAGGAGGCCCCCGGCCCCGCCAGGGAACAGCCCTGAACCTCCATCTGCGCCTGCGCCTGAGATCAGCCTTGTGTTGGCAGCGCTGACCTCCCTCTGAGGCCCTGAGACCCTGACTGCGGCCAGCAGCCCACACACCTCCCCCTTTGAGGTTTGTGTCTGGCTCACCATGCATGTGGACTGCGGTGTCTCAGGCACAGTCGTACATGCCTGCACTTCTGGCCTTGATACTGCGCAGCTGTGACAACACTTGCTTCTTGGTTGTGTCCCTGGAGATGCTGACTCAGGACTGGAGGTCAGGCTGTCCTGAGCGTGCCCCTGAGCCCAGGCCACAGCGACTACTCCAGCCCCTTCCCTGGGTGAATGTGGATCTGCCACACGCAACATTCTGAAATTGGGAACCTGTACTTGGCCTCTCCAAGGAGACCAGCTCTCCCTCATGCCATTGTACAATGTGGGCCTCAGCCTGGACACCTGGGTCACAGACACATGGCCTCATCCCATCACCCCACTTCTTTCTTACTTGCTTATTTACTTATTTATTTATTTATTTAGGCTGTAATGGGCCTTCGTTGCTGTGCGCGGGCTTTCT
>NW_021157789.1:0-1525 GCF_002837175.3 Physeter macrocephalus | reverse complement strand
CACACACACACACACACACACGCACACACGTTCATTTGTAATGTGATGCCTGAAAAACATGGTGTTCATATGCCTCCCTTAAATCACCCAGCTGGATCTTTCTACATTTAGTCCATAGTGAATCTCTCTTTTAAAGACTTGGGTTATAGGGCTATACCTCTTCTTTTCTGAACTCCTTGCAATAAACTTCCTCAAAAACATATAAACTTTTTTAGGTTAGAGAATATAAACGTCCATGACTTTTAAGAACCTGGCCAGTCTATCATGACTCTTACTGACGACGTGCCCTTGACAGTATCAAAGAGCCCCCTCCCATAATGACAAGGTGGGAATCCATTGCTTTTTAAGTGTTGCCCGTTAATGAATAAAAATTATTACATGGTGGGATCCAGAGCCAGTAAGATCTGTAACTGTGTAACAAGAGACACAGTTAACACCAGGTTTAGGAGCTGCTATTGTAATGAGTGTTTGGGATGAAAGGATCATTATTTTGTTTTAAGCGTAGGAAGAGAAGACTTACTATGCCAGTTGGTTTCTATAGACAAGCTAAATGGTTTAATTATCACCATGAGAAATCAGATGTTGAAACTGTGGTACAAACTGTGGAGGACTGAACTTTGTGTGGAGAGGGATGCTGTGAGAGAAAGCAGGAAAACGGGGGAGTTAACAGACATCCTGCCAGGTCCCTTTCTTGTTTCATCTCAGTGAACCCACCCAAAAACTCCATTTGCAGTTGACAGAGGCAAGGGGTTAAGAGTATTCAGAGGCATGAATGGAAATGCCATGGGGTCCGTAAAAGCAAAGGCTACTCAGGGCTCCCTGAAGCTGTACTTGGTGGTGGGTAGGGGAAGAAGGGGCGCTCTGAGAACCACTTACACCCTCGCCCAAGCCCTGCTGTTCCATCTAGAGCTGTCTTTTCACTCTCACCTTCCACAGCCCACTTTGTAATCTTTGCCACCTTCATGTTACTCCTTGGACTGCTCTCCGCCTTGAAGCTCCTGCCCTATCCCTTTTGCTATTTTAAATCCTAACTACACCTCTTGAATCCACACAAGTCATATCTTAACCACAACACTTTCTTGCAGAATTCTAGCCCACTGGGGAGTTCTGTACTGTTTTAGTTAATCAAGCCTTGGTACCCAGCACTTAATCGTTCATGGATGGTTTCCTCATGTCAGCTCTGCCTCTTTCATTAAATGCATACGACTTTTGGTATCAAGAACTGATTCAGGGCAAGAGGTAATACATCAGTAAGGATGCAGCTTGGTCAAAATGGTGGTGGCATACACAGCAAGACCAAGCTGTTTGCTTTTCTTCTTTTCTTTCTTGTAAACATACACAGTCTAGGGCTAATAAAACGGTTCCGCGATTGTTTGAGACCCAGGCTTCTTGTACCTTGTTGCTCCGCCCTCCTCAGTCTATGGCTTACACTGTTAGTTTCAAGACTCCAATTTGCGTTACCGATTTACCCAAATAATAACTAACTTTTACAATATAACTTCCATTTTCCAATGTCTTAGCCCCC
>NW_021157788.1:0-1525 GCF_002837175.3 Physeter macrocephalus | reverse complement strand
ACTTCTCCCAACCCACACCCCAGAAATAGGCACAGAAAGGCACCAGGCCACGCGCACCCGAAAACCCATCCTTTTGGAGTTATACAACGTGTCCCTTCTTGTCGGCTTGATTCTCTTTTTATTCTTGCTAATCCCTCTTTTCTCTGCCTTTCTCCTTCACTTTGCTCACTCCTCCTCTCTATTCCTGCAAGGATGTGAAGCACCTTATGAGAAAACCTACAGGAAAATCAAAGGGGGAAGAGAGAGATGCAATACAACATTAAGATGTGTCCTTAAGTTGCCTAAAAGCCCCCAGTTCACAACATAATTTTTTTAACATCGCAAAGACAACAAAGAAAGAAGAGGATGCAATGCGAAAGTAAAACGCTAAACATCATGTTGAGTTTTCAGCCGAAGTCTTTGAGGCAAACTTGTTTTACTCTGTGTCCCAACTCTGGGCCGGTTTTTCTGCTGAAAACTGGGTTCTAGTAATTCTTGCTCCCGCCGAGGAGCTGGGAGCTGCTGGAAGGAGGTCTGCTGTCACCAGCCTGGCCTCTGTGCATTTGTTTCTGACTGCCTAGGCCTGACGTCCCCTACATTTATGGTAATTCGAAAATTTAGGTTTTCTCGCTGTGAAAGAGGATTGCTGTAGGTCCTAAATCTTCTCAATACGTTATCTCATTTTTCTTTTCACTATATAGACAGATTGATGGATAACATCTGTGTTTGCAGATTGTAATTCAAAGTTGAAAGGAGTTGTTCTCGGGAAAACACCCCAATGACCGCGAGCTCCCAGGCTGTGCGCACTTAGTCTGTGATACCGTCGACCCAACAGACTCCTGGCTGCACATGTCGCGCCAGCGTCGGCGAGGAGCTCCAGCAAATCCTTCCTGAGTTCTTGCTTTGGAGGGATTTTAAAATCAATAATCAGGGAGAGAATTCTGGAGGGAGTAGGGTGGATTTTGAGTCTCCCAAAATTGCCCCATAAAAATGGAGAGATCAACTAGAGAGCCAGACCCCAAACCCCTGACAACAAAGTGTGACATGGTGTCCCCACAAACCCCAAAATAGGAACAGTGGGTGGCTTGGCTTGGGCCGCCACTCGGGAGGGAGCACTGGGTGACTCCAGGGTTTCTGTCAGATGTGAGAGTTCTGAAATGGCCAACAGGTATCCCGGGAAAGGGCAGGGCCTGTGTGAGGAAGAGCAGTTGACACTGGGAGGGGGTCTGCACCCTCCAATTTGAGGTCTGAAGTGGCTTGAAAATTCTAGGCCCCATGAATTCATGAAAGCCACCATCTGAGCTTTCTTCCAGGTCCACACTCGGTGTGGGGAGACACCTGAGGAGAGTCTGCGTTGACCAGAACAGGGACAAAGCAGCAAGGGAGAGAAAGTCCAGATGAACATGCAGGGGGCAAGCAGAGCCAGAGCTTGGCAATTGGCCACGTTTTTTGTTTTTTAAACTAAATTAGAGACACAATTTATACTTTATTTTTTAAAATTTATTTATTTTTGGCTGCGTTGGGTCTTTGTTGCTGCGTGCGGGCT
>NW_021157787.1:0-1526 GCF_002837175.3 Physeter macrocephalus | reverse complement strand
AATTTGTGGTTTCCATTTTGGGCTTATTCTCAGCCAGCTCTTTCTATTCTGTGGACCTCATCAAAATTAAAAACATCTGTTCTTTGAAATATTCTGTTAAGAGAATGAAAAACAAGCCTCAGACTCTTAGAAAATATTCATAAATCACGTCTCTGACAAAGGACATGTATCCATCATATATAGAGAATTCCCAGAACTCAGCTAAGAAGATAAATGTCAGTGAAAAGAAGAGCAACATAGTTGAACATACACATCACAAAAGAAGATATACTACTGATTATGAACAAGCATATGAAAAGATGTTCAACATCATTAGTCATTAAGAAATCACAAATTAAAAAGTAGCATGATAGAACTATACACTTCTTAGAAAGGCTAATATTGGAAGAAAAGAAGGAAAGGGCAATACAAAATATTACCAGGAATGCTGAACAGCCAGAACCCTCCACAATGCTGGTGTGGCTGCGGAATGACACAGCCCAAGGGGAAAACAATTGGGCACTTTCTTAAGTAAATATACACCTACCATGTAAAACACTTATTCCATTCTTTTTTGTTTGTTTGTTTTTTCCTAAGATAAGTGAAAACATGTTCCTGTCCAAGAGTTGTCCATCATGTTCATAACAGCTTTGTTTGTAACAGCTCAAAGCTGGAAACCACTGAAATGCCCATCAAAAGGTGAACAGGTAAACAAATCGTGGTATCTTCAAACAATGAATACTACTCAGTAATAAAAAAAAGAATGAATTGATATATGCAACACAAATGAATGAATCTCAGAATAATGATACTGAGTGAAGGAAGATGAATGACCCTTCTTCCCTACGAAGAAAGAGTGCAGGCTGCTTGGCTCCATTAAGTGCAGACTAATCTTTAAAACAGAAAGCACATCAGCAGGTGTGTGAGGATGGGGGAGGGTCTATGAGGAGGGGCGACAAGGAGAGTGAGGATGATGGATGTTCAGTATCTTGACTTGGTCATAGTGTCACTGTTGTAAAAAATATGTCAGAACATCAAGTTTTACTGTTTACTTGTATAATTGATTATTTATTTAACTCAATTAGGTCTTTTTAAAAAAACCAAAGTACCAATTGTAAAAAGTTAGACAATAGACCATATAATGAAAGACACACCAAATATAAAATATAACCGAGTATATAACAGAGTATATTTAATGTGAAGTGGCTGGGAAAATATGAAACTCACTATACCAATTATTTCTATAAAAGCTTTGAGGTTGATGGATCCTCAAAACGAGCAGAGTTCATAACAGAACAAGGTGCCAAACCTTCCTAACTATGACTATGGTTATAGTTATTGCAGAAGCTTAAAATTCATCTCCATAAGCCATGCATCTTCCAGGCTACTTCCCAAGGTCGTGTGAAGATCAGCACAAATTTTCTTTTTCACACAAATTATCTTTTCTTTATTGAGATATAATTTTCATGTAATATTATATTAGTTTCAGGTGTACAAAATAATGATTTGATATTTGTATATATTGCAAAATGATCACCACAATAAGT
>NW_021157786.1:0-1526 GCF_002837175.3 Physeter macrocephalus | reverse complement strand
CCCGCTTCCCTCTCTCTCACCCAGGGACGAGGGGAGGCGTGCGGACAGATGGACTGACGCTGCTATGAGCTGACGATTATCTGTGGGAATTCTTTCAAAGCAGCAAAGGTGATTAAAATATATTTAGTGCTCATTTCCCTTGATCCTACTCCACATAAACATCACTGAAAGCGGAATGATGCATAATTAATGTCCCCTGATCCACCATCTCTATATAAAGGGAGGAAGTCATCATTCCTAAAAGCTCGGAGGGGTGGGGACAGGAGCCCCGTAAGGGGGTGTCCTCTCCAAGGCCATTTACAGAAAAATCAAGCCAGGCAATCAGCTCCATCTATTTCAGGCCCTGATTAGGTTGGTTGGTTTGCTTTTTTGGTCTCTCTCAATTTTATGATGCTGGTTAGTTTCTGTTGTTTTGTTGGGTCTTTTAAAAAAAATTTTAATACACATTTTACTGGTCTGAGGTTTTGGAGTGTGAACTGGGATCAGAAAAGAAAGCAGGATTTTTCCTCGGGTAGCTAAAAAAAGAAAAATTAAGTGGCAGGATTCTTTTTTTTTTTTTAAATCCTGGCAGCCCTCAAGAGTTTGTGTCAAGCTATATTGAGAGAGAGAAAATGTTCGCACGTATCCAACTTCTGGTAATGGTTTCCCTGGTAACGGGGGAAGCAAAAACTTGAAGACTACAGTGTAAGGGTTGGAGGTTCAAGCTTCAGTTTTCTCAAAAATGCCAACTTGCCCAGAGAAAAGATTTCTACAGTCTGAAAATGGTGGCCAGAGTGGAGAGCTTCTACACAACCACAAATTTGACAGGCTTTCAGGGACCCAAAGAAAGTGGTCTCCACCCTTGGTTGTTGTTTTAAAATTCTACATATTCATGGCACAAACAACTCCAGACAATGAGAATGCCAGCCACAATCCCAGCGCTGAAGCTCCTGTTTATTAGAGACTAAACCTCTCCCCCCACACTGAAAGGGCTTTCTTTCTTATCTTAAGTCCCTGTGGAGGAAGTAGCCTGGGACCGACCCCTTACCTCAGGTGCTGGGACAGCAAGAAGGAAGCCAAGGCCAGGGGGCCAACTCCCTCTATTCCTAATCACAGCCGCTGGCCACCCTACTCATTCTCCTGCACACAGAGGTGGCCCTGAACAACTGCCCCACCCTGAAGAAACCTCAGCTCAGAACCCAGCTCTGCAGACGGGAGAAAACGCAGCACTTGCTTCTTCCTCTGCCAGGAAGCAATGGGACCAAGGCATCTGAATTCTGCCCCGTGGACAACCCCCAGGCTCCGTCCACACCTCTAAATCCACCCTCACTGAGAGAATGCACCGTCCTCCTAACTCCTAGTCACTGCTCACTAAACTCCCTCAGGTTAAGGACTGGGACACATAAATGCAAACAAGAGCTCATGGACAGCATCACTTGTTTGGGGTAGGGAGCTGAGAGGCACATGAGACTCTTACTTGGAGAATCCGATTCTTTGCTGCTGCTATTTCAACACTGCGGGCAATTTCTTAGGTTTTTTTTGTTTTG
>NW_021157785.1:0-1526 GCF_002837175.3 Physeter macrocephalus | reverse complement strand
ACCGTCCCCAGTGCCTTTCCAGTCCATTATGAAGAGGCTTTGAGAGATGAGGAAGAGAGAGCCCGAGCCCGCGCTGCAGCCAGGGCTCTTGCTCGTGTCAAGGCCAGCGCGCGTTCCGAGGTCACGCCTGGCAGTTCCTCCCACCCTTAGTGAGGTGTGAGGCAGCTTCTTCACTTTGTGTTTGACCGACGCTGCCCACCTTTGAAGTAGTGAGAGGCTAAGCTGGGGCTGGAAAGATCATAATATCTTCTTTGTGTTCCTGTTTTACACTAGCATCTTTCAAATGTTGGTTCTTTTACTAGAACGTTTATTTAGATTCAGCATCCAAGTTTATTAATGACATGGATCCCATATCTGTTGTTGTTTGTCGGGTTTAAGAGTAAGCGTTTCGGTACTGTGTAGGACGATTTGAAAAATCCGTGCCATCTTTTTGGGGTTCTGGAATGAGATAATATGGCTTTGGAACGGGGATTTTCTTGGAAATGTGCAAGAATGCTGTGGTTTTAAAATGGATGAAAACAAAGTAAAGTTTAGTCAAATTTTGGTTTGTCTTATTCACCCGTGTCTTTCTCTTTGTAAAATTCAAAGACGTACACCTAGATGTCCTTAGCTTATTCAAGAATGCCGACCAAATTAAAGAGTACTAAATTACATTCCTCACCCAGTGCCTCACTGATTCCCATCTTTAATTGAGCATCTGCTCTTTGGAAGGTTCTGGGCTGGTAGTGATGATGCTGAGGTACAAAAGACCCTGCACCTGCCTGTAGATGTTTAGAGTATAAGAGCAGCTATTATACAAGGAAGGTGGCGTGCTGAAAACACCCAGTGAGGATGGTGGGGAGAGAGTCCAGATGAGAGCAGTGAAGTATAAGTTCTCTTAGCCAGAACACTTTGAGGTTTGGTATTTTGCAAATCCCTCCTTGGGAGGTAATTGTAAGTTGGCCGCACGGTGGGCTAGATGAGGCTGGGATAATGGTGAGCAGGGCCGCCAGACGCTCAGATGGTGGGCCTCAGAGTTGAGAGGCTAAGCCTGAAACGAGCAACTGCCCTGAACAGTTAACTTTGGGACTGGGAGTAAACCAGAGAGAATCTCCGCCTGGGGAAAGAATAGAAGGGGTCCCGTGCTTTTGCCCCGGTGCCGGTGAACACAGTGCACAAACAAACCAGGTGTCTTATGCATGTTGTCTCCTTTGTGGTGGGATGCTGAGAAGCCCCTGTGCTGGCGCTCTGTGCCCCGAGCTGCAGGAGCCCCAGCCCGCTCCATTAATTACTTATTGGGTTTTTTTTCAAATTGGAGTATAATTGCTTTACAATGTTGTGTTAGTTTCTGCTGTGCAACGAAGTGCGTCAGCTGTACGTATACATGTATGCCCTCCCTGCTGGACTTGGCCCCACCCATCTGGGTGGTCACAGAGCACCGAGCTGAGCTCCGTGTGCTGTACAGCAGGTTCCCACTAGCTAGCTCTTTGACACGTGGTAGTGTATATAGGTCAATCCTCATCTCCCAGTTCGTCCCACCCCCCCCC
>NW_021157784.1:0-1526 GCF_002837175.3 Physeter macrocephalus | reverse complement strand
TCCCTGGTGGTCCAGTGGTTAAGACTCCGTGCTTCCACTGCAGGGGGCACGCGTTTGATCCCTGGTCGGGGAACTAAGATCCCGCAAGCCATGTGGCACAGCCCCAAAATTTAAAAAAACCAAAAAACGGAAAAAACCTTCTAAAAAAATTTTAAAAGAACAACAACAAAAAAACCTTCTAAAAGAAAAAAAAGACCAGGGTAACTGGTAAGATGTGGGTGATGGGGAGGGGTGGGCATTGGCCAAGACATGCCAGGCTGTTACCAAATGCAGGTTTGTGTACCCAACACACAGTGAGGCCAAAACGAAACGTCAGAGTCTGGAGCAGAGAAAGGCTTATTGCAGGGCCAAGCAAGGAGAACGCGTGGCTTGTGCTCAAAACCCCAAACTCCCCGAAGGGTTTCAGCAAAGTATTTTTAGAAGCCAGGTGAGGGAGGGCACTCATAGGGTAGGTGATCAGTTTATGCACAATTCTCTGATTGGCTGATGGTGAGGTAACAGGGTGGTTGACGTTATCCATCCTTAGGCACCAGGAGGTCTGGGGGCTCATGATCATCAGGTAGTTAATTTCTTCCGTCTGGTGGGGGTTTTAGCATCTGTAAATCAACTCAGGAAGTGTGTATCAGATACTGTTATCTAAGTACTTCAGAGAGGAGCTACAGCAGAGGATATAGGGGAGGTGTCTGTCCGGGGAAGGCCCCATAGGGTCCTGCTCAGTTACAAGGCCTCACCAACCAGCCAAACATGGTGAGGAATTGGAAGTTGCTTTTATGGACAGAGACAGACCATCTAGGGGTACTGGTGTTGTGGCTGAGACATCAGAGAAGACTTCACAAGGGGATAACTTCCAACTGTCAGGTGGGCCAGGCGGGGAAAGGGCGTTCCAGGCAGGACACTGTGAGTCCAAAGGCCCCACGGTATGAAGCAAGAGTGCTTGTTCAAGTGTCTGCCCAGAGCCCTGCTTGGCTGAAGCCCAGGGGAAAATGAGGAGCTGGGTGGGAGGTGTGAGTGAGGAGGAGGGAGAGGCATCCAGAGACCAGCCTTAGTGGGCACTGAAGGCGTTTGATTTAATCCAGAAAACAATGCCAGAGAAAGATCGTCTGGGCGGTGTGGAAGGCAAACTGGAGACATCACAGATGTGGTACGTGGTGAGTCCCCAGAGGCACTGGGGATCTCTGAAAACTGCGGCAGATGGTCTCCTGAGAGCCTCACAGTGCTGTGGATAGAGGCCCTAGAGCACCAGCGTCTGTCTCGGAAGTCTACTTGAGGAAGGTGCTGTGTTTTATTTTGAGGTCCACGGTACCTGGACATAGCAGGGGATCAGGACTGACTGATTGAATGCATGGATTCTCATCTCTCGTGTACCTCTTGCTACCACGCCAGCAAGAGTGCTCGTGGCCAGGAGATTCCAAAGGGAAAGGCTTTTCTTGGGAGGTGTGTCTCATGCTGCAGGGACTTTCATAGCCGATCCTGTGTGCTCAAGCAGTCTGCTACCCAAACACCCCCGCCTGGGGATGAGCTCTGGG
>NW_021157783.1:0-1526 GCF_002837175.3 Physeter macrocephalus | reverse complement strand
CACACACACACACACACACACACACACACAGAATGCCTTACACCATATCCCCAGGGAAGCCTTTTCTCCCTAGAAGCATTCTCATCTGTTCCCTGCGTTTATCTCGCCACCACAAACCTTTAGATGAGGGCGGAACTGCTCTTTACCAGAGAAAGGGAACCCTGCGTTAGAAATAACAAAGCAAGGTATTGACAACGGCGTCTTCCAAACAAATCTTTAATGTACTTGCACAAGGAAAGAAGTTGTTTCTATCCTCTTTTTGACTTTTAGCTCCACACCCCCCGCCGCCCCTGGCTTTCTCAAGCATCTGAGAAAAATAAGAGCAGATACCAAAAGGAGGAGATAAAAACTTCACAGTCAAAGCTCTTTATTTCTCTTTTCATTTCCGTTGGTAACGCTAAATCCTATTGACGAGCAAGGTCTGGGCGCGTGGAAAGCTTAATGTCTTGCCCAGCGGTCCTTGGAATCACATAGTAGTGAGTGTCAGTCCGGAGCCGAGCCATCCATCAATCCCAAGTGGTCCTTTCTAAGCTTAATGGTGGTGAAACAGGGCTGCCAGTCAGCACCCTCTCCCCACCCCCAAAGGCTCCCTGGGTGCCTGGCTTCTCCCAAACAGCTTCTTGTATCTCCAGCTTTCTTCCGGGCCGCATTCTTCCCGTTCATCCTGTGACTGGTCCTTTCGAAGTCGTTCTGTTCTCTCTGACAAGGGCAGAGCAAGACTGAGTTTACCAGAAAAACCATGACTGTGAAGGGTTTTGTTACCGAGAGGATTTCTCTACCTACACAGTGAAACACATTTTAAGCCAGTAGAAGTGTGAGACCCTTACAAGATTATCTGAGTCGGTTCTGTTTCAGGCAGACGTGCTTTTTCTAAATCACACATCAGAGTTATTTAGCTCCCTGACCACCCACTCCTCCAGTTTTTGTTTACATTTCTGGTCCATTTATCTTCACTCTTCAACATACTCCCTTTGCAGAGCTCTATCTAATGGCAAGTATAGTTGCATGAGTATTAGCTACACACTCTGCCTATTCGACTGTTAAACCAAAGCCTTTTATAGTCATGAAAGCCAAGCTCTCATGGCCTATCTATGCTGTGAAGATCTGTTAATTTTACTTGAAATTATTTTAGTATTTGTTTATCTTTCCAGCTTACAAACAAGATGTAAAATTGAAATTTGAATGTGAGGTATCATGACCCATATATTTGAATCTCTCAGTGACCTTTATACTCAAAAATTGTCCGTCTGGTTACTCATAAATAAATGGCCCATTTTGTCTGTGCCTGAATGTATCACAATTTTTCATTTATAATGTCGTTATTAAGCTTTATTATTCTGAAGATGGTTTTTCTAATAGCCAACAATGCAGAATCCCTTCAGGCCTGCAAGTTAACTTCTTCCTTCTCTCACAAGAGTAGGCAGGGGGGGTTTAAAGCTTTGTTCTTTTTTTTTTTTTTTTTTTTAATTAATTACTTAATTTTTATTTTTGGCTGTGTTGGGTCTTCGTTTCTGTGCGAGGGCTTT
>NW_021157782.1:0-1526 GCF_002837175.3 Physeter macrocephalus | reverse complement strand
CACACACACACACACACACACACACACACACAAAGGTAGAAACTGCCATTCAGAGAAGATAAGTAACTTGTTTGAAGTCTCCAGTCTTTCTCTAGCCAGTGGCGAATGTGAGACTAGAATCCAGAATTTTCTGGCCACTAACCCAGCCTCATCTCACTATACCCTGTTGTTTCATTTAGTAAAACACACAGCAGACACCAAAGCCCCACCCCTATTAAATTACATACATATTTAAAACAGTATTTTGCAAGAGTAATAGATATAACCAAAATCAATCTTAAATCTCACAGCACTTTTGGTGGATTCCATTCCCTAAGCACAAAATTACATCCAATCCGTACAGCTATTCAAGCACATTAGGTATATAGTTTTCCAACAAAACTTCAGACTTCCCGAGGACAAGAACCAAGTCTTATATTTATCACATATACCCCTCCAAGCTTCTGGCAGAATGGGAAACTGTCAGCCAATAGGAAGATGGGTCCCTTCATTGAAGGCATGTTGCCCTGATGACTCAGAGTGGATCTGAGTTTTTTTGGCTGCACAGCCCCCTGGGTAATGTCACTTGTGAGAGGTGGCCTGGAAAGAGAAAGTCTGTCATAGGAGAGCCTATAAAATTCTCAAACTAACATGTCTTTGTATAATTTCACATATTTTCAAGAATTCCAAAGGTTTGAAAATCTCAAATTGAAAATGATCACATCCAGGACCACAACATGAACATCTTCTAAGAATAGGGGATTGTCTTTCATCACTTCATCTCCTCAGTGGGTTCCTATCACCCTTATGTTTCTATCAGTTTCATGAGAGCTTCTGGAATATCCTGTTGATACATTCAATTTGATGACTTTCCCAGTCAATGAAAACTTGTGTTCCCTTTGTTCCTCTTCTGATAGATCTTTGGAACTGGTCAGCCAGAGAACATGGAAAGTTAATCTGTAAAATGTGCTAGTTGACAACACGAAGCTTCCGTCTACATGTGGGTACCACTTTAAACTTACCCTCCACACTCCTGAGCCTAGCAGGGTGTTATTCCTACTGGTTTTTAAATCATATATACAGCATCTTATCTTGTTCCAGCAGATACATTTTCCAGATGAAACACCCAATCCACAGAACTCCTCACCCTCCATGTGAAACTGTGATGGCGTAGGTATGTGGATAGATTCATGAGACAAAGGCTAGGAAAGGGAACATTCATTCACCTCACTGCCCTCCTTCCAGCTGTGACTCTTTTGTCCCCTGCATACTTCACAGCTTTTAATAGGGGGATTGTAGGAGGCTTGCCTGGCGAAATATTTTACAAGTCTTAGTAGAAATATTTCCCTATTATTTTCATGTAGCACAGACAGTTTTAACCACATAATTATTAGGTCCATGAAGTCCAAACCATTGGTGAAAATGGACCTCTTCTTACTATTTGTGATTACCTGGATGTGCAGTCTCCCAAAAAAGTGATTAGGTTATACGTATACTTGTATCTATTCTTTTTCAAATTCTTTTCCCATTTAGGTTATTACAGAATA
>NW_021157781.1:0-1527 GCF_002837175.3 Physeter macrocephalus | reverse complement strand
TGAATTTGTTACAATATTGCTTCTGTTTTATGTCTTGGTTTTTTGGCCATGAGGCGTGTGGCATCTTAGCTTCCCGACCAGGGATCGAACCCGCACCCGCTGCATTGGACGGTGAAGTCTTACCCACAGGACCGCCAGGGAAGTCCCTCCCACATCTTTTATGCAATTTCTGTCACATATTTTACTTTACACATGTTCTATGCCTTTAGATGCAGTCTATAATTCTTGTCACTATTCAAACACCTTTCTGGGTTCATGTTCACCAGAGTGTGAATGAAGCATCTGAACAGGTTTTTGTGAAAGATGGGGATAGGAAGAAAGCTTGACAGTTCTAGGTGAGGAAACACAGCACTGAGGGATAAATAGAATGAAAAAAAAAAAAAAGACTATTTTAAACTTTTGAGAAAATAATCCTAGCCAAAGGCTAAATGGTTTGAAAATTCCCATCAGTTTTCCCACCAGACTCCAGATTTTAAATGCTGGACAGTACAGTTAGAGCATTAATCTATGCACCTAAAAGCCACAAGAGTTAGTCAAGGTGAAGAGCATATCAGATCATAACTTTACTGCGGGAGTAACTAGTTTGTTCAAAAATCAGCTGATTCCAAAAAGCAGTCAAGTCATTATTGTTACCACATGGGCTAAAGAAATAGTTGAATGTGTATCCTTTTTCACTTTTCTGTTCTTATTTTTAATATTATGTGGGCCTATTAATTTCTGAGAGACCAGACCAAATTTGTAATAGAAATATAACAGTTAAAGGAAATTTTACCAAACATCACGTTATAAATGCAATTGTTTATTCACTAGGAAGTATTAAAATAAACTCTTTTGGCTATAAAGCATAAAAATTTGCAAAAAGACTCAGAAAAATATAAAGCATTCTTCTCTCTTACCATCCTTTATACCCACTCCCACTCTTCCATCTGCCTGGGAGCCAACACACAGAACAGGAAGAGATTGGAAACCCACCAATTCCATGGTCTTGGCAAGGTTCCAAGCGTAAGGATTCATGTTCCTATATCTTGATGACATTGTAACATGTTACTAAGAATTTTAGAGATAAAGGAGCCATTATAGGTAGAAAGTGTTAGGGATACTTTTTTGCAAAAATATGTTTGCCAAAAAGAAGTTAGATAAGTTTTCTCTAGGTCAGCTCATTTCTGTAAAGAGATGTGTCTTTTCTAGGGTATGGATCTCTAATAAGCTTCACTCTCCCTTTCCTCCTCCCTTCGTTTTCCCTATCATCTTTCTTTCCCCTTTTTTTTCTCCCTATCACCCCCCTCTTTGTCTCTCTCTTTTTTCCTCCTTCTCTCCTCTAAATAGTTTTTAGGAGCACGGACTCTTGACCCAACTCTCTGAGTTCAATAGTCACTTTGTCACTTTTTAGTAGAGCGACTTTGGCCACTTCTCTACTACTCTGTGCCTCAGTTTCCTCATCTGTAAAAGTGAGGATAATAGTTGTTCTTATCTTATAAGAATTAAGAGGATTAAGTAAATTAATATATAAAAACAGTTAAAATAAGC
>NW_021157780.1:0-1527 GCF_002837175.3 Physeter macrocephalus | reverse complement strand
ATTCGGAAAGGGGAGGGTCCTTCCCAGGGGCTCACAGTCTGAGAGGCAAAGCCAAATCCATCCGGGTGCACCTGCCCTCTCCTGGCTGCTCCTAGGAGCTGGGCCCATTAGGATCACTTCTCCGCATCTCCGAGACAGGCTGGAGCACGGTCCTCCTCCCCAGAGACAAACACCGTTCTGGTGCCTAGTGTTTCCTCCCAGAGAGGTGGGTCTCAACCAGGAAGCATGTTGCCCCTCCCAGGGGACAGTCTGGGTTGTCATGACATCTAGTGGGTGGAGTCCCGGGAGGCTGCTTAACACCCTTCAACACACAGGGCAGCCCCCACCATAAAGAACCACCCAGCCCCAAATGTCAGCGACGCCAAGACTGAGAAAGCCTATTCTAGAGGAATACGATGGGCATACAAGCACATGTGTGTGTTACACATTTGCGTTACGTACTTTGCTTCCTTTCACTTACAGGATACCACACAGTCTGTATCATTAACCTCACTCTTTAACAGCTGCCTATCAATGCGTATAACGTATCGAACCAGTCCCTTGTTGAGTATTTAGGTAGTTTGTCCTCTGAGCACTGCAGACAATGCTACATTGATGATCTGGTCCCTCAGCCGTTGGGCACGAACGAGAATACACCTGCAGGAGAAAATTCTGGATATGGACTTTCAAGGTTAAGGGTGAGGTACATAGTTTCCAGGGATGATGTCAACTTGCCCTTCATAGAAAGGGAACCGGTTTCACTCTTGTCAGCAACTGCCATCGCCAACCTGGTGTGTTTCCGGGTCCTTTGAACTTTGCCTATCCAGTGTATGAAAAAATAGTATCTGTGGCCGTCAGAATCTTTATTTCACTTGCTAGCCGTGAAATGGAGCATCTTTCACACTCCTGAGCCTTCTAAGCTTCATCTTCAGGGGGCTTTGGGCCTCGACTGTGAAACCCCAATAGTGTTAGGACAGCAGGGGTCCTGGCCGGAAAGTGACAGCCACCTCCAGTGGGACTCCTAAACAGACTTTGTGATAAAGGTACCATTCACAGAGGTGCGAGCAGGGTTAGGGATACAGGGATGGTAAGGCTCCCAGGAACCAGCAACAAAAGGAAAAGATTCCTTCCAAATTCTGCTGTGTCCTTGAGGAGCTAGGGAGAGAAATGGTGTCTCTGAGGCCTTATTGAGAACCGGAGCCGTGGCCAAGGGGCCACCTGACAGGCCCCAATGTAGGGTGGCGGGCAAGGACCAGAGCCTTCTCCAGCCACCCTTCAGTGTTCTGCCTGTGCCTCCCTTTGGCTAGACCCCCCTTGAAGTCGAAGGGCAAGTAAGCTTGCAGGGTATGAGAGTTCCAGGTGCTCCACATCCTTGCCAACACTTGCTACTATCAATCCTTTTAGCCATTCTAGTGGGTGAATAGGAGTATCTCACTGTGGTCTTGATTTGATTTCCCTGATGACTAATGGTGTTGGGTATTTTTTTCAGGTGCTTATTAGAAATCCTCTTTCTGTGAAGTATTTGTCCAAGTCTTTTTTTTTTTTTTT
>NW_021157779.1:0-1527 GCF_002837175.3 Physeter macrocephalus | reverse complement strand
TAGAGAGTGTCATACAGAGTGAAGTAAGTCAGAAAGAGAAAAATAAATATAGTACAGTATCGCTTATTTGTGGAATCTAGAAAAATGGTACAGATGAACTTATTTGTAACGATTTCTTATTTCTTTACATGACCATATTGAGAAACTGATGAACACTTGAAAAAATTATATCCTATAAAATATTTCTCATTTTTCTATTTTCTGGAAGATTTTATGTTATGTTGAAATTATATGTATCTTGGAAGTTTGGTGGAAATATTCTGCAGTATTACCTGAGTGTGGATTTTTGTGTGAAAATTTCAAAATAGTTATGAAACTTCCTACTTCTTCCTGACAATTTTGATGTTATTATTATTTTTTGCTAGTGCATTTTCATTTCATCTAAGTTTTCAAAATGTTTGGCATACAGTTGTTCATAGTGCTTTCTTAGCATTTAAAATATCTCTTATGTAACTATAGTTATTCCTCTTTTTGATCACATTTTAATTTGTTTCTTCCCTCTGTCTCTTTTTCTGAATTAATTTTCCAGAGAATTATCGAGCTTATCTCTTTAAAGAGTTGAATTTGTCTTTGGTGATGGTCTCTAATGACTTTGTTTTCTGTTTCATTTATTTTCTGCTTTTAACTTGATTACTTTTTTCCAATTTTATTATGCTTCACCCGTTAATTTTAGCTTTTTAATTTTCTAATATAAGCTTATTTTAAAGCTAAAATTTCCCTCTAAAAACCACTTTAGCTATATTCCACAGATTTTGATACACAATATTTTCTTCTAAGTATTTTAACATTTCTATTATGATTTCCTTTTCAACTTTTCAGTTATTTAAAAGAGATATTTACAAATTTCCAAATGTATGGAAATTCTTAATTTTTCTTTTATTATTGATTTTGAATTTAATTGCATTGTGGTAGAAAAACATAATCTGTATGATATCAGTTCTTTGAAGTCCTTTGAGACTTGACTTATGGTCTGTTTTTGTATATGTCCCTTGTATGCATGGAAAGAATATACATTTTTAAATTGACAGGTGCTGATTTATATATGTTCATTAATCAGTCCTGTTATTTATGTTGTTCAAATCTTCAGTATCTCTTTTTATGTGCTTGGCATATTGGTAGTATGGGAGGTGGGTTGAAATATTCCATGATAAGGGTGGTTTTTAATTTTTTGTAATCTTTTGTTTTTGCTGGTATATTTTTTATTAGGATGATACATCTTTAGAACTGTTATATTTTCTAGGTGAGTCGACATTTTATCAATATTAGTGGTAATCACTGATAGAGGTTTTCTCTTAAAGTTTATTTTGTGTTATATTAATATCTCTATGCAAACTTATTTTTAAGGTGTTTTCCTTTTGCTCTCCTATTTTATTTTATGCCCTTCTTTGAATTAAAACAATTCAATCTAACAATCTGTCTTATAACTGACAAATTTAGTCCATTTAATCCATTGTAATTATTGATATATTAAGACTTCTTTATATCTTATTTTGTGCTTATTATTTTCCCATTTTCCTATACTTTTTT
>NW_021157778.1:0-1528 GCF_002837175.3 Physeter macrocephalus | reverse complement strand
CTTCACGTCTGGCGTTTGGAGTCTTCAGAAGTATCCTAGCCTTTCTTGGCCCACTCTTCCATATAAATAGGTTCAGCTTGTCAAACTCCATGGGGAAAAAAATCCTATTGGTATATGGCAGTTGATTTCTAAAATGATCTGAACTACAAAACATATTTGTTGAGAACTTTGAAAGTTTTCTAGAAGTTTATGAACTGAAGGCTTCATGAGGTTTAAGACAAGCAGGAATAAAATATGATTTTCTCTTTGCGCACGTGAAAGCTTGATTAAAAGAAAAAGAATATATCTTTGTAATATTTGTGTGTCGAGCATAGGATCCATATCTTTTTGTTTAATGTAGTTTTCTACTCACTTTAAGATCTTTCTTTGCAATATGGGCTCTGTGACTAAAAAGGCAAGGTTGAGAAGAAATGAGAAATGATTGACAGAATATCTCAAGAGCTCAAAGGTCTCAAAAAATATGCACCGTGGACCCAAGGGGCAATGCATAGAAGGAATATATTAATTGGCTGGTGATTTGAAGCTATTAATGATGAAGACCATGGCTGCAATACAGCTGAGTCACCGGTCATTTAAAAATGTAGGATCTGAATGCTTAGGAATTGTGTTAGTTATCTATTTGCTGAGTAACAAATTAGTGGCTTAAAACAACCCAGGTTTTATGGGTCAGGAGTCCAGGTACTGGGTCCTCTGCTTGGGGACTCACCAGGCTCTGATAAATGTGTTGGGTGGACCACATTTTCATGTGGACATCAGCCTGCGGGGGGGAATGCACTTCCATGCTCATTCAGGTTGTTGGCAGAATTCATATCCTGGTTGCTCCAAGACTGGGGTCCCCAGCTTTTTGCTGATTGTCACTGGAGGCCACCCCAGATCCTAGAGGCAATGCAGTTCCTCCCTGTGGGCTTCTTCAGTGTGGCTGCTTACTTCAGCCAGCAAGGAGGGTCTCTGGCCTATAGAAGGCCCGGTCCCTCTTTTATGAGCTTTCACCTGATTAAGGCCACACAGGATAATCTCCTTTTTGATTTACCCTTTTGACTTGGGACCTTTATAACATCTGCCAAACCCCTTCACCTTTGCCATACTCAACCGTTTAGAAAAAAGTCACAGATCCCGTCTATGCTCAGAGGGAGGTGGTGATCATACAAGGTGTCAACACCAGGCGAACAGAGTCATAGGGCCACCCTAGAGGCTCTTTGCATAGGGCTACAATGAAATGGCAGAAAAATGGTCATCTGTGGTCACAGTTCTGGCCACCTGTTTCTTCAAAAGTAAAGGGCGTTTCTGGGATGAGACCTGCAGAGGCAGAGGTGTTAGGGTGGTGTGGGTCCAGCCCGTTGTGCCTTGTGTTTGTGAGAAGCAGAAGCAACACACATTGCCCTCCCCGAGCCTTCAGGGTGGCTGTGCCGTAGGGCTTGGGAGCTTGCTGTGGGCTGTCTCTCCTTCAGAGGAGTAGATGTGGGGACGCAGATACGTGGCTCTGACGGGCAGGCAACACGGATCTCCTTGCAGTCAGCAGCCCAGGCAG
>NW_021157777.1:0-1528 GCF_002837175.3 Physeter macrocephalus | reverse complement strand
TGGTATTGATCCTAGATTTTGTCCATTATAAATAAAGCCATTATAAATAGTTAAAATAAATAAATAAATAAATAAACCAGGAAGATCATTTTTATCTGCTAAAGAGGAAAAAGGGTCATTTGTGATATTTAGCCAGCTACAACTTAATGACTTCATTAATAGAAAAATCCCAGTGTTAAGCAAAGGAAGATCCTTTTTCTTGGTAATATTGTTAAAAATCAAGGAAAACATTCCCTGGCTAATGAAAGCAAATATGAACAAAGCATTTGGCAAAGTTTTAGGGAGATTATGCTTTGGGGACAAGATGAACTAACCAACAGTTGTTTCTATCATGTGCATGTGACTCTCTTTCTCAAGATCATTTCTCTGGGCAGCATATTACTTCAGGTTGATGTTGCTTTTTATGATTTGTGCCATCCAGGGACCAGTGTAATCACGAATGCAGCGTAGCGGGTTTGCTCAGAACCACACTTTTGCTACCTCTGTCGGTTCCTACAGGACCATTTTGTGCTTGTGCACAACCTCAACCTTTGTGATTGCTTTAGATGAATGTCAGAAGCAGTAAACTCCTGCCTCTGTTAAATAAATATAGAGCCACCACTGTTTATTTCCAGTTGTCATTAGTCAGAAAATGGAAGAGCAGAAATAAAGGACAGGAAAACAAAAAGTGGGGATAGCTGATGAAATCTAGTTCTAGCGGCAAAAATAGTTAACACGAAATCTTTTTTTCATAGAATTTTGTTTGGAAAGTGCACCTGAGGGACCAGAGGATTAGCAAACCTTGCCAGTCACTGCAGGGTGCAGCTAAAGTAGGCTCATTGAAGTTTCAGTTCAAAAATGATAAGGTTGAATAAATCTCTGTGGGTAGAGTTATCTCATAATTGCAGATCATATTTAGAGGACTGGACTAATTAGACTTGATTTGTATATGTTTTAGGCTTAATTGAAAGTCATTTTTTTCCTATGTTACTTCAAAATTATTCTTTGTTAATGTGGAAAGAGCTAACTTTCATATAAGCTAACTTCTAAAACATACTGTGTTTATCTTCTTTACATTTGAATTGCATGCTGCTCTGCTGTTACGAAATATAGTCACTGCTAAAAAAAAGAAAAGATGCTGATTTCTGTGGTCTGTGATTTGTGATACTAAAATATGATATTTAGAGATAAATCTTAAAGAGAACACAAGAACATATTTATGCCAAAGCAGAGTTATATGTTAATAAAGGAAACAAAAGGATAACAATAAAATAATTTCTTCTGTGCACCACCTTTTGTTTAACAAGGCCACTCTTGGTGGCTGATTAATTGTTTAAAAAAAATACTAAACCTAAAATGCTATACCTCATTGCAATAAAAATTATAATCCTTTGAAGTATTTAAATTAGCATGGTTACAAATATGACTGTATATGTTGGTTCCATTATTAGGCCATTATTATTTAAATTTTGCATTAGTATTCATCTATTCTGGAATTTTTTTTTTTTTTCTTTGTGGTACGCGGGCCTCTCACCGCTGTGGCCTCTCC
>NW_021157776.1:0-1528 GCF_002837175.3 Physeter macrocephalus | reverse complement strand
CCTGATAGAACCCCCAAGATAGGGATGGGAGAGTGTGGGAATGGGGACATGAGGACGGCGTCCTGACCCATTGTGTGGTCCCGTAAGGTGTCCAGGGATCTTCTTTCCCAGGGGGATGAACAGACGATGTTCCAGGCCTGCACGGGTCTCGCGTCCCTGGACTGTGGGTACTTTCGGGCGGGCCGTAGAGGCCTGCAGAGGAAGCCGTTGCTTGTGCAGAGATGAACTTCCTCTTTTGCTTGGGGGTCCCAATCCTAGAGTAGGTGAGTTTTGAGCTGCTGCAAGAGTGTCCACTTAGCTGCGCAAGTATTGTTTCAGGAATTAGAAACTCTTTTTCCTTCTCTGAGTCTCATGCTTTCCTAAGATAATGAATTTTCTGTCTTACTATTCTTGTACCTCAAGCATTCCACTTTTATGAGTGAGAGTATATGAGCATTCTTACCAGTCTTGGGCTGGGTTCAGTAAAACTGATTTATTCTAAGATCACCTAGTGAAGTGGAATTGTCAGAGAACAGAGGGAAGATCTGAGTGAAAAACAGCAAAGTCTGGAATCCAGTGGAAAATAGGTCTTTGCCCAGTTAAGTATCTGACAACTGGGTTATTTATTAGTTATGCCAAGGGTATTTTTAGAATTCAGTATCTATCTCGTCCTTTGGTTTCCAATTATTTTGATTCCCCAACAGACGCTAAAGGATACAAGAGAAGTGAGACTGGAAAAAAATAAGTTCTACAGAGATCAGCCCAACTGAATCTTACTATGGTAATTAATTGGCAGAAAATCAGTAATTCAGTGAGATGTCTCAGCCAATGGTGGCAAAAGACAATGCAGTGAATGTTGGTGAATTTGGGAGAATGTACAAGTATCAGTGAGCTAATTGCGTGAATTTACATACAGTGTGACTGTATTGTCACACAAGACTAGTCATTTGGGAAATTTATAAGAGATTAACGGAGACCCAGATGTTTAAATTCTTTACCCATTTGTCTGTCCCTAAAGAGAAACCTCAATAAATGTGTATTTGGCTAATGAGTTAAAATGGAACTGCTTTTTTTACATTATCATTTGATGACTAAGAAATGTTAGTTTACCTGCTTTCTTTGTTTCTCAAGTTTGTTTCCTTGTGGGAGTTGCCATCTAAAAGTTCCTTTTAAAATGTTTTACTGTCAGAACCTTTTTATACTCTTGAAAATTATTGAGGACTCCAAAGAGCTTTTATTTATGTAACTTATATCTATTGATACTTAGCCCATTAGAAATAAACCCCAAGAGATTTAAAAAATCATTATTGAATTAAAAAAATAATAAACCTTCTGCATGTTAATATAAATACCATTTTTATGAAAAGTATCCATTTTCCAAAACGAAAGAAACCTTGTTGAGAAGTACGTTTTATAATTTTTTGCAAATATTGCTAATATCTGGCTTAGTAGAAGACAGCTGGTGTCTCATCTGGCATCTGCATTCATTCTGATATCACATTGTTTTGGTTCCCATGTATGAAGAAAGTACAGCCTCACACAGATAAGG
>NW_021157775.1:0-1528 GCF_002837175.3 Physeter macrocephalus | reverse complement strand
TCCTTAGGCAGTCCTGGGCTGCCCTCTCTTCTCCAACCCGAGGGTCAGGTGGCTTTCCCCTGGCGCCCCCACCATTTCCCAGACAAACTCAGGCAACCATTATCAAGGTTACCAGACCTCACTTCTGTGATGTTGCTATAGTTATGACAAATCGCCAGTGGCTAGCTTCTCCTGACTCTGATGCTCTGCCCCAGGACACAAGCACCAGGCCTCTGGGGGACCGGAAGTCTGCCTGAGCTATGGGGTCAGGAGAGAAGTTCCCGGTGGGGTTTCTGTCCATGAGCTTGCCATGGTTTTGTGACTTTCCAGACAAGTCAGTAGGGCTTCCAAGGCACAGAGGTGGAAAGTGGAGAAAGAAAGTGGGAGGAGTTGTGTTCTTTTACTCTAGTTTTTGGTGTGCAAAATGCTTTCTTGCCAAAGCTCTGCTGTTGAGGTTTACTTATCAGGGGAGGATGCTGAGCTGTGAGAGGCGGTGGAACTGGCTTCTGGGATGGTCATGAAGGGAATTGTCCTCTGGAGGTGAGCACGGTGAGGTCTGTAGAAACATTTCCGGCAGGGCCGCTGGAGGCAGAGAGCTGCCTTGGAAGTGCTGACTGGCAGGGAGAGGCTTAGAGGAGAGGTGGGTCTGCCCTGGGAGTTTCTTGGGGACTGAGTCCTGACCTGGGCGGTGCTCTGGGGCTCTAAGCAAATGTCACAGAGAGGAAGGGCTGGACGAGGGCTTTTCCACAGCTCTCTCCTCCCCCCTCCATCGTCAAGTATTCTTTCCACCTGCCAATGCAAACATTTAACAATGAGACTGTTTTCCCCCAGAACATACAAGCGAGAGAGAATTCCTGTGGGTAGGTGGTAGCAAATATAGGAAAAATGACTGAGTAATTTCAAAGATGTATTATTGATTAAACTTTTGTTGATAAATGACTTACACTGAATCTTAAGCAAATGACTTTCTGGCAAGAAATAGCTATAAACGAATGATCAAATTTACCAGAGCATTTCCGCATATCAGGTGCTTTGATATGTGTTCAGTGATTATTCAAGATTATGGAAACTGCAAAAATTCAGGTGGGAAATGTCACACTGCGAGGAGTAATTACCATTTTGATGAACATAGAAGAACTTCCCAGCTGATTCTTTACAGTTACCTTGACGTGTTAAAAGCATGGTTTTAAACTATGTGACTTCAGAAATCTATTATTTGAATATAATATTGATGTATCAGTCATAAGCTAATCTTTAGTATAAAGTCAAGTTATTTTAGCCAACATATTGTATTGTATTGTATAATTTTAGAGTAATGAAACCAGAAGGAGACCCTCATCAGATTGAAAATGAGAACACTGGTCTATAGTACAGTCAGGGCTGGTATGGGTAAAGGTTTCAGAAACTCTGGCCGTCCATAGACACTTGGGTTGCTCCCATCTCTTGGCCATTGCGAATAGCGCAGCTTTGATATGGGTGTTTTGTTAGATATTTTTAAGAGTGTAAACCTTTTTTTTTTCTTTCTTCTAGTACTTGTATGGTTTGATTT
>NW_021157774.1:0-1529 GCF_002837175.3 Physeter macrocephalus | reverse complement strand
CTGGGCACTGTAGGGCTGAGATAAAAAGCAAATAAACAGCAAAAGGCTCCCTGAGAAACTGACTTGACTTAGACCTAAAGGATTGTATCTCCGTGAAGGACGAAGAGGGCATATTCCAGGAGAAGGAACAACTCTGGACAAAGCCACAGAGGCTTGACAAATCTTAACATGTACCAAGGACTTCCTGGAAGTTCCCTGGGAGTGTCCGGTGTGAGGCAGAGGGATGCCCGATGGGGAGAGGAGGTGGGTCATGCCGGTCTCGTGGGGTCAGTAGGACAGTGCTGGCCAGGGCCTACATGGACACCTCCCTCTTGGTGTATATTTTTGTGCTTTTCTTGGAAGGGACCTGCTGTAAGGCTTTCCTCCCACCAGGATCCCACAAGAGAGAGAGTAGTCATATGCCCTCAGTTTACATGTTTGTTCTGGAATTACCTCAGGTTTGGGAATTATTTAGCTACTCTGTTGGGTTTTCCATATTTGTTGCTTGTCCTTATTCTTCTGTCCATATTCAGAAGGGATTTGAGGTGATTTTCAATAAAATACCATATACACTAAGTGTTAAGATGGAAGGAGAGAGGGGTAACTCATTGAACCGTTTGTTACTTTCTTATGGACGCCCTCAAGTATTTTTGTTTCCTAGGTTTGCTGTTTTTCCCAGTGACGAGGTAGCCAGGGACCGACCTACCTGTTCATTAAGAAGTAAGGAGTTGCTTTTCCCTGATGCTTATTAATTTACAAAGGTCTATACATTTTGACATTTCCTATATTAATTTTTCATTATAAATTTTGGCTGAGTCCTTATTTTCCAGTGTCTTCTATTCAACTTTAATATTTTAATTTTTTGATGAGAACTGTAATACCAACACCAATTCATAGATACACACTCAAAAGAAGACTTTCCTAAGTTTAAAATTGATAATATGAAGTCACCCTATAAAGGGACAAAATAAGTAGAATTATCTAACAGTTAATCGCTAGATTCTAAGGGACAGGGTATAACTCCTTTGAAACAAAGTAATTTTATGCTCTAGGCAGTTATCTGTAGAGTTGGGGTCCAGGACCCATGGGGATGCTCAGTTCTGCAGTGTAGTGAGTGGGATTATAGCAGGAGTCTAGGGAAGGACTGCTTATGCTCTGATAACGTTAGGGGCAGAAATGTTTTTATTTTGGTTCCCAGCGGTCCCTCTGGTAAATGCTCAAACTCCACCAAAAGTCAGTATTCTCCTAATGAGAAATATGAATAGATTTGTAGGAGCATTTTGTGCCAGTCCTAATTTGTTTCCCTCATTGTTGACATATTTATTAGATACGTTCATCTATAAAAGTGCTCTTTCTCCCCCAGTGAAATGGAGATGGATGGCATGCCATTTCTTCTTTAATTTCTTACCTGGAGTAGCTCTGAAACGTCACGTGACACCTCTGAGCAATTATTAGCACAGTGAAATCCAAACCCTCCCGTTCTTAAAAGCAGTGTTAGTCCCTGTAATTAACTAGCCATGTTTCATTGGGAATATGTTTCATTGAACAGT
>NW_021157773.1:0-1529 GCF_002837175.3 Physeter macrocephalus | reverse complement strand
GGGCTTCCCTGGTGGCGCAGTGGTTAAGAATCCGCCTGCCAGTGCAAGGACACGGGTTCGAGGCCTGGTTCGGGAAGATCCCACATGCCGCAGACCAACGAAGCCTGCACGCTCTGGAGCCCTCACCACAACTAAAGAAGAGCCTGAGCGCTGCAACTAACACCCGATGAAGCCAAATAAATAAATAAGTAAATAATTTTTAAAAAATACCAGACATCTCAAGTTAATGGACTTAGTGTATTTCTACGTATGGGAAGACACAGGAGTCTGGGCTTATTGAAATTATTCCTTTGATATACAACTTAACTATCTAGGGCCAGTATACTGTTCTCCTCTATCCTGAATCCCCTCAGAGATATTTTGTGTATCTCTATAAACAACCCACACCATGTATTTACTATCAGTGCTCTCTTTACTACTAGAAAGAGAGCCATCATCATCTTTAAATCTAATGTGATTAGAGAGCCAATTCTAGAAACCCAAGAACCAATTCAGAAAACTCATCCTTAAATTCTCTTCCTGTAGAACTACTCTTGGTTCCCAAATCTGTGTTAATCAGGAGTCTTCAGAGAAACAGAACAAACAGGAAAGATATATAGATAGAAAGAGATTTATTATGAGGGATTGACTTACATTCTTATGGAGGCATCTCGAGAAGGGGTTTGTGCCTGAGTGGGTTCTCAATGCTGCACACTTGTAAACGACAGTTAGTTAAGAGGAAATTTATCAGAAAATATTCATGGCAGAGGCTCATGCCTAGAAGCAGTTATTAGCTTACACCTCTCAAGGAGATTGCTTTAGCTCTCTAAGTGGTTTTCTCTACTTACTAGATGGCTTAGGTGGCTCAATAAGGGACTCAGTTTTTGTTTTTTTTTCCTTGGCCACACTGCTGAGGCTTGCTGAGGATCTTCAGGGATCAGACCCAGGCCCTGGCAGTGAAAGCGCAGAGTCCTAACCACTGGACCGCCAGGGAATTCCCATCAGCTTCTTTACATTAGTTTCCATGGTCATGTTTTCATCTCTTAGGTGCATCATTGCCCTTGTGGAACAAAGGTGCTGCTTAAAGTATTGGGCCTCCTTGGTAGTATCACCTGACACGTTGACGTCTCCTGAATCACACAAACTTGTATGGGTAATAAATTTAAATTTCCCTTTTATCCTGCAGTGCTGTGGAAGACAGCTATAAACAATTGAACAATCTTGTCAACTTCCCTCAGGACTGATCAATGACCTTGAGAAGATTGCAAAGGAAAGCAATTGCACATATGCCGTCACATGCATAATTCCTGCCAGTGCAGGATAGGAGCCTGTTTTTATTTATAATTTTTATATTTTGTAAACATGGGCTTTTTGCAATTAATTTTTTGAAGTATTGCATTCAAATATTATTTATCTTTTTTTGCTTTTTTCTTTTCCTGTTTTTCTTTTCATACAATTGATGTTATTTTTTTGTACTTAGTTTTGTGGTTTTTTTTTTTAATAAATTTATTTATTTATTTATTTTGGCTGCGTTGGGTCTTTGTTGCTGC
>NW_021157772.1:0-1530 GCF_002837175.3 Physeter macrocephalus | reverse complement strand
TTGAAGCCAGGCATTGACTTCTCTCTAGCTATGAAAGTCCTAGGTGGCATCTTCTTCCAATATAAGGCTCTTTTGTCTACATTGAAAATCTGTTGTTCAGTGTAGCCACCTTCATTTATCATCTCAGCTAGATCTTCTGGATAACTTGCTGCAGCTTCTACATCAGCAATTACTGCTTCACCGTGTGCTTTTATGTTACAGAGATGCCTTTTTTCCTTAAACCCCATGAACCAACTTCTGCTAGCTTCAAACTTTTCTTCTGAATCTTCCTCATCTCTCTCAGCCTTCATAGAATTGAAGAGAGTTAGGGCCTTTCTGTGGCTTAGGCTTTGGCTTAAGGGAGTATTGTGGCTTGTTTGATTTTCTGTCCAGACCACTCAAACTTTCTCCATGTCAGCAAAAAGGCTGTTTCCCTTTGTTATCATTCGTGTGATCACTGGAGTAGCACTTTTATTTTCTTTCAAGAACTAGTACCTGTTTCATAGGGTTGATGCAAAGATTAAATGATATAATATTTAATATGTAAGGTAAAACCCTGGCACATAACCAGCCTCAATAATGTTAACTGGCATTATCATTATTTCTGCATGGCTTCTGGCATCTAAGGAGTCTCCCTCTTTCTTTGCTTCAACTTATCCTCAGCCTTGGCGTCCCATTCAGACTAGGCAACCCTGATTCCTGAGAGTTCATTTTAATCCAATTACTCAAGCTGAAAACCTTGGCTGGCAAATGGAAGGGAGAACACTAGGATTTCCTGGTATATGTGCCACATAGAGATTTCCTTGAGTCTCATAGGTATTCAACATGTGCCTACAGCAATTGCACACATGACTATATAAAATGGAGAACCGTTCATTTGTGCCTCGAGTGTCATTATCACTACATTATCAGGAAGGCAGTTTTTCTTTGAAGGCAGTAGTTCTAAAAGGGTTATCGCTGTTTTACAAATACAAATACATCATAACATCTCCTTTAATATCCTGAAATAAAATTCATTGGTACAATAACCTATTCACACATGTGATTAAAAAAATGAAGGCCCCAAGTTGAGTATAAAAGAAAAATGAAGGGAAAGTATTTTATAATAAAATAAGTATTTCAGTGTATCAATATTCAGGCATGACCACATTATGAGACAATGAGGCAATGGGATATTTGCACCTGTGCCTAGGATCTTGCGTGTAAGAGCTATAAATGAAGGCTGCTGCCGTTGTGTTTAACTAGTGACTTGAATGTTGGGAGAACTGTGATTGTCAGTGATTTTTTTTCTGAAATGGTGAAACATTCTTTGTGAAACTCCAAACAAAACAAAACACAGCCTTCCCTCATTTTACCTAAAAGGTGTGTTTCTAGAAAATTCAGTGTGTATTGGAACTGGGGGAAAACTCTGTATTTATATGGAAAATTAAGGTTGGTTCTAGGCTCAGGTAATTATGAGCAGATATTTCACTAATATCTGGAGAGACATCAAAAGTTGTGAGGGGACTTCCCTGGTGGCGCAGTGGTTAAGAATCTGCCTGCCAATTCAGG
>NW_021157771.1:0-1530 GCF_002837175.3 Physeter macrocephalus | reverse complement strand
TGTGTGTGTGTGTGTGTGTGTGTGTGTGTGTGTGTGTGTGTGTGTGGTTCCTTGCTCCCTGGTGAAATCTAAAGCCTAACATATAGCTAGAGTCTCACCTATAAGAAAACAGCCCTAGTTAAGCAACACTTCCTGTTTTATCTCTGTTAAGTATGAATACTACTGAAAGAATGAGTTTACTGAGCTAAAGAATTATAAAGCCACGTGTCTTAAATGCATTTCAGATTTTTCACCATTTAGGCTGACCTTTTCCATTGTCTATTCTGAAATACGTCTATTCATGAAACACACAAATATGTACGTCTTCAGCTTTGTAGCAATAGTTGCCTATGATTCTTCGGAGTGTGGACGGCCTGGGATGGAATCCTAGCTCTGCCCCAATCCAGGCCTATGATTTTGAAGAGATTCTCTAACCCCTCATGCCTCAGTTTCCCACACAGGTTTGCTGTGAGGATTAAGCAACTCAACACATCTGAAGTCTTAGAATAGTACCTGGAAAGGAATGAGGGCTCTGTTAGTATTCCTGTTAGATCATCAATCATCAGGATAGCCATAGCTCCATAAATGCATATTCTCAGAGGAGAGGGAAAGGCTGATACTAAAGACGAAAAACCAACGGATGATTTGTTTTAAAATTGCACCAATCTGCATGCATCAGCACCTGCACTCCCTAGCCGTTGCTCACTTGATAATAACTGTGACTATTTATATAAACCACGTGATGCATTGCATAGGTTGTCAGCAACTCTGCAAAATAATGCGATTTTCTTCAGGTCTTCCAATGAGATGAACTTCAAGTGATCTTTTATTATTCCAGAACCCGTCAAAGTTTCAAGTGGCAGCCAGCATGATCTTTCAAGTGACTTCTCAAAAATGGGGGAAATGACACCATTTTCACCTCAAATCATTTCACCAGGGAATGGAAGCAGATTTGAAAAGGGAACCAGGGTCACCAAAAGAAATTCTAAAGACCATTGATATGGTACTGCTGTCATCATCCTGGAGACAAATGATCAAATTTTCCTGTATTCCCCCAAAGCCTTAGGGTTTTTGATAGTTCAGTTTACAAAGTAAAATACTAATATGGTTTATCCTATGCAATATAGTTTGGCTTCAAATAGGTTTTGTACTTTATGTAAATAGGCTTATACTAGATGTATTTCTGCTACATTGTTTTCTTGCCAAAATTATGTTTTTGAGAATCACCTTGCTGATTCATAGGACCAGTTTATTTCAGTCATCTTTATTTTCCCTTTGTGTGAATTGACTGAAACTTATTAGTTATTATCTTTTTGATGGATACTTGGGTTTATGTCCAGTTTTTGGTTATTACAACCAATACTGGTACAATCTTTATTGTATATACCCATGTGTTAAAATTATAAAGAAAAGCAAGAGAACGATAAAAAAATTCAGGACAGTGTTTCCTCTTGGAGGTGAGAAAGGGAAATTGGAGTTAGAAAGAGGGATGTGGGACCATCAAAGGAATGATAATGTTCTACTTTCTTAAGGTGGATGTCTAAATAGAGT
>NW_021157770.1:0-1530 GCF_002837175.3 Physeter macrocephalus | reverse complement strand
CTGATTCACTTTGTTACAAAGCAGAAACTAACATACCATTGTAAAGCAATGATACTCTAATAATGTTGAAAAAATTAAAAAAAATTGCAGTACAAGATCAATACACAACAACCAATTGCATTTCTATATACTAACAATGAACATATAGAAACTGAAAATTTAAAAACATACAATACTATTTACTATTGTGCCAAAGGAAATGAAACACTTAGTTATAGATATAATAAAACATGTACAGGATCTGCAAATGCCGATGAAAGAAATTAAAAAAAAAGAGATGTAAATAAACAGAGAGACATACTGTGCTCATGGATTGAAAAACTCAACACAGTAAACATGTCCATTCTATTATATAGATTTATAGCTGTAATGCAGTGCCTATTAAAATCCCAGAAAGGTGTCTTGTAAACTTAGACAAGTTAATTCTAAAATTTATATAGAAAGACAAGGACCTAGAATAGCTAAATCAATTTTGCAAAAGTATAATTAAGTGGAAGGAATAACTGCTTCACATTAAGAGTTAAGATACAACTACAGTAATCGGGAAAGAGCGGTGTTAGTGAGGGGATAACACATATCAATGGAATAAAATAGAGAACCTAAAAATGAACCACAAAACTATACCCAACTGATTTTTGACCAGTTGCAAAAGCAATTTGATACAGAAAGGATAGGCTTTTCAAGAGATGTTGTTGAAGCAACCAGCTATCTGTAGGCAAAAAAAAAAAAAAAAAGAAAAAAGAAAGAAAAAGAATCTTGCCCTAAACTTTATATCTTATACAAAAAATTAAGTCAAAAATAGATGGACTTAAATTTAAAGTGTAAAACTATAAAACATTTAGAGGAAACAGAGAACATCTTTGGAACCTAGGACTAGGCAGAAGTGTTAGACTTGACACCAACAGCATGATCCATAAAAAAAAAATTAAGAAAGGGAAAAATTCATTACACTATTCTTTCTGTTTTTATGTATATTCACAACTTTCCATAATAAGTTTTTGCTGTTTGTTTTATAAAAAGGAAAATTTGATAGACTGGACTTCAACAGAGTTAAAAAGTCTTTTGCTTTGCAAAACATCTTGTGAGGAGGATGAAAAGACAAGCTATGTATTAGGAGAAAATATTTGCAGACAACATATCTGACAAAGAACAATTGATAGAATATATAAAGAGCTCTCCTAAGTCAACAGTAAAAAAAAACCAAAACCAAAACAAACAATCCAATTAAAAAATGGGCAAAAAACAGGAACATACATTTTGCTGAAGAGTATACAGATGGCAAGTACGCACATAAAAATATGTTCAACAAAATTAGCCATTAGAGAAATGCAAATTAAAACCACAATAAGATGTCATTATGCACTGTCAGAATCGCTAAAACAAAAATTAGTGGTGATGCCAAATATTGGTGAGGATGCTGAAAAACCTTAACTGGTGGTATATAAAATGATGCAGCCACTCTGGAAAAGATTATGGCAGCTTCTCACAAAACTAAACATATACTGTCCTGCCCCTAGGTTCTTCATAACC
>NW_021157769.1:0-1531 GCF_002837175.3 Physeter macrocephalus | reverse complement strand
TGCAGTGGAAGCATGGAGTCTTAACCACTGGACCGCCAGGGAAGTCCCTATAATGTATTATTAATCCTTGCATCTCAACGGTCCTTAGCACCGTGCCCAGTGTTTGCTCTACTAGGTACTGGAGGAAAGCAGATAAATCAGGTAGTAACCCCTGACCACAAGAAGGTAGAAAGTTTAAAGAAATTACAGGAGCATAAGGGAGTGCAAGAGAATCAGCAATCACATCACAGAAGACGTCAAGCAAGGCTGGACCATGAACGCTGAGCAGGACTTTGACCACAATCTGGGCAGATGATAACACACACCAAAGCACAGGAAAATAAACAAAATCATAAACTTGTTAAAACTGACTACCATACATTAAATATACGCTATACGGCCTTTTCTGCTATCACTCCATTTGCTACAATTATTTTCATCAATTCTAGACAGACAGGTAGAGATGTGGACTCATCAGTGCTGATTCTAATGAAAACTCATGGGCTTCACTCATAACAGAACGCCTTTAGGCCTTTATATCAGCGATAATTTATCTTGTTTGGACAATTATTTGGGTTCTACTGTAACACAAAGTTATAAGAAACAAATGCAAATGGAAAGAGGAACGAATTTCAGTTAGCTGGGTGACATCACTGGCGTGATTAACTAGGAGAAAAAAAATTTATAAAAACCAATACAGAAACATGACAAGTTATGATTTAAACTATAAAAATTAATGCTTTAGCTCTGAAATCCATTTCCTTTCTGTAGCAGATAAGGCATGAAATTTAAATAAATGCACAAACTCTAAAATTTACTTAGGATAAATGGCTGGGACGACTAAACCGCATTAATACATAGGAAAACGCTATTATTTTACAAAATGCCCAACTGTGAATCTAATTATATTCCAACTCCCAAGACTTTTACCCAGTAATTAAAGATACACAGAAGTGAATTTTCTTTATAATAAATAAGATCTATAAAGCATCATTTTACTTCGTTTCCTTAAAACAGTGTGGATACATGTAGAGGAATGTATTCATGGTAAAGTAGAACTGTCCAACTTTTGAACACTGTAAAAAAGGGCTCTATCATGTAACTGCAGTAGTCTTGCTAATGTTACACTGAAGAGTGATACACAAAGGAGCTTGCTCTGTAGAAAGAATTCTATCTAGATTCCCAGGAACAGATACCACTGTAAGAACAGTCTGCTCATGCAGGAACAGTTAAATGTTTTGTTTCTTCTTTGCATTAAATTCAGTTTCCCTATATACTGTGCCTTTAAACAGAAGTGTGTTTTCATGTGTTCTTATCTAAAAGGAAAACTGCTTCATCATAGGAAAGGTCAAAGGTGACACTCTGTATACACACACAAAGAGTCCTTTTATAACCATAAAAGAGAACAAAAAGGAATGTAAAACTCATCTTCCCAACTTCAAAAGAAAAGTCTGAATTGGATTACCAAGGAAATTAGTCACTGATCTTCTAAAGATGAAATTAGATGTTACAGGTAGGTTCCAACTTTTTCTTTTTTTTTTTTTTTTTTTTT
>NW_021157768.1:0-1531 GCF_002837175.3 Physeter macrocephalus | reverse complement strand
CTGTGTCTGGAGCTTCAGCAGGAACACGTCAACCCCTCCCACAGATTCTCCCTAGCATCGGATTGGGCAGCAGGCTGCTGCACCTCAGCAAGCTTCCTGCAGGGAAGGAAGATTCTCATCCCTCCTTCTTCAGGATGTCCTGCAACCCGTACAAGTTTTCCTCTGGAGCTTCCTCTCTGGGCTTTGGGAAGGAAGAAGCATCCCACAGGAGGGGAGGAGATAGCATCTCAACACGAACTCAGTACCTCCCCAAAGGCTCAGGATGGTCCTAACCTCACCAGCTGTCTTCATAGAGACATTGGGAAGGGAAAGGTGGGGAGGAGAAGGGCTGGTTCTGCTGCCTCTGAATAAACCAAATGAGGCAATGTCTGGCCTCTGACTTCATGTAGCTGCTCTGTGGTCCCTTTAGAAGATCCGGGTTCATCGTACCTTGGTTTTCAGCTGCGGGCACAGTCACCAACTCGAGCACTGGAACGTGGATCTTATTTTTTATTACTGCATATTCATTTATGCATATAGCCTAACTGACTTTGGGCTCTCCACACCTGAGACAAGGACTTGGGTGCAGGTAGTTTATCTGGAGCCGATCCCAGAAACCACCATTGATAAATGGGGAAGGTGAGGCAGGGAAGGGAGTACACTGATGAGAGGTTTACCACAGGGTCCTCGGGGGTCTGGAGACCCACTGAGACACCATGTGGAGCGTCTGTGGTCTCTCAGCCCGCATTCCTTGAAGCGACCCCGGGGAGTGTTGACTCGCTGGCCCTTCTGTGGTGCCAGAGAGAGCCCTCAGACAAAAAGGAAGAGAGACAGAGGCACCCAAGATAGGAAGCTGCCAGCCTGCTGGAAATTATGTAGCAACAGCTGGTGAACTCAGTGGGAAGGGCAGGCAGGGGACTTGGAGCAGGATGCTAGGATAGATAGGCAGCTACACTAATTAAATGGATCGTTCCCCTAATATTGGACATTTAAGTTGTACCCTTTTAATTTTGCTATTATGAATCATGCTGTAATGAGCAGACATTTTAATGTACATCTTTATTTAGAATACATTCTTAGAAGTTGAATTACTTTGTCGAAAGGTATGACATTTTGAGTTTATTGATATGTCTTGGGGCAACTTAGCTTACAGACTCAAACTTAGTGTTAGTAAGAGTGAAGTGCTTTTGATAAATACTCCTCAAGCAATCCAACTCTCTGCGCTCTAAGCAGGTATTTGGAAAACTGCCTCATCTTGCACCCATATACCTTCTGTCGGAGTAGGTAATGCAGCTTTGACAAACGCCCCTGCCCAACTGCAGAAGTTAAAGCTACTGTGTGTGGAATGTACTTCTCACCATTGGATTCTCTCTTACTTCTCATCCAGTCTCCAAACAGTATTGGTAGAAAATAACGCACACAGGTGACCCTGAAGTATAGGAATGGGAGAGATTTAAAGTTAAAGAGGCAGCTATTAGTAGAAAGAGAACAAAAGAAAATCCATTCAACAACAAGTCATTGAGCACTTACTGTAGGTAAGGCTGTGGGCTGT
>NW_021157767.1:0-1531 GCF_002837175.3 Physeter macrocephalus | reverse complement strand
ACACACACACACACAAGGGCCCCTGCCAGACGAATTGGCCTCCTCTAAAGGGTTGTTTTGGAAGTTTTCCCACGTGCCACTGCTGCTTACACGTCACTGGCCAGCCCTGTCAGCAAAAGAATCTGGGAATGTTCTTTATTAACTGCACATATCCTTATCTGAACAATACAGGGGTCTTGTTACCAAGGGAAAGGAGGGAATACAAATTGGTTGGGCAGCCAGCCCCCTCCGCTGAACTCACTGATCTAAAGCAAATCGCTTAACCCTTGTCTCAGTTTCCTTATCTATAAAATGGGATTATCAATACCTACCCTGCCAGTTTCTCAGGGTTTGTGTAAGAATCAAATGAAAACACTTAGAAAACTGAAAAGCCTTGTTCAAATAGAAGATATGATTCTGACAGTTTATACAAGAAACCACAGTGTTATATAACCATCAAGAGGGTCATTCTTTCAAATCAAAATGTAACCATACATAAGCACTTACTCTTGATTCCCCAAAGCTTACTTGTATTTTCCAGACCAGAAGGTGTCATTTTTTATTGTCAAGGATCCTTTGTGACACTTGCTAGTTTATGGGAGGCTGACTGGACATATATGGAGCTATATAAAGGTATGTAACATTTATTGGGGCTTTCTCTGTGCCAGGTGCTGTGTTTCACATGAATTATCCACTTAATCCTCACACAGACTCCGGTGGTGGGCAACACTGTTATCCTCCCAGCCTGCTGATAAGGAAACGACGTGAGCGCCATCAGCACCTAACACAGGCAGTGGAGACCCAGTATTCCACTCTCGGCCACATCGGCAATGCCTGAGCATCATCCTTTAATTCTAAAATGTTGTAGCTTCTAGTTACCATGTGTATGGGTAGAACTGTGTTCCCACCCCCTGCCCCTGCAAAATAGGTGTTGCAGTCTTAACCCCAGTACCTGTGTATGTGATACCTTATTTGGAAATAGGGTCTTCGCAGCTGTAATTAAGATGGAGTCACACTGGATTAGGGTAGGTCCTAATCCAATGACTGTTGTCCTTATTAAAAAGAGGGAAATTTGGATGACCACACAGAAGAGAAGGCCGAGTGAAGGCAGAGGCAGAGACTGGAGCGATGCATCTACAAGCCAAGGAACGCCAAGGACTGCCAGCAAACACCAGAAGCTACGAGACAGGCATGGGGTGTTTCTCCCTTAACTCCCAGAAGGAACCGGCCCTGCTAACATCTGGGTTTCAGACTTCTGGCCTCCAGAACTGTGAGAGAATAAATAGCTGTTGTTTTTAAGCCACCAAGTGTCTGGTAATTTGTAATAGCAGCTCTAGGGAACGAATACACCATGTGAATATGTGACGGCCCTAAAAGGAGCCTGGTGTGGACTAGTGCTCTCTCCACCTCTGTGCAAATGAAGCTGGGCTCATTCTCGGGCACAGCCTCAGCTTACCTAGGAGGTGCTGTCTTTACAGACCGAGCAAGTTCCTCCCCAGGCATGCTCCTGGTTCTGTGGAAGCCACTCTGACTGTGCCCCAAGCAGAGCGGG
>NW_021157766.1:0-1532 GCF_002837175.3 Physeter macrocephalus | reverse complement strand
GAGGCCCGCATACCACAAAAAAAAATAAATAAATAAAATAAAATAAAATAAGAGGGAAACAACTTATCATATACAAGTATTCCTCAGTAAGATTAACAGCTGGCATCATGTCAGAAACTGTGGAGGCCAGAAGGCAGTGAAACAACATGTCAAAGTACTGAAAGAGTAATAGTGTTAACCAAGAATTTTATAGTGAGCAAAACCCTCCTTCAGAAATGGAGAAATTATGGCATTCCAAGAGAAACAGAAAATTAATTAAAAAATTACTAGTACTTCCCTGCAAAAAATACTAAAGGGAGTCCTTCAGGCTGAAATGAAAGGACACTCAGCAGTAACTTGAATCCACATAAAGAAATAAAGAACATCATAAAGGTAACTATATAAGTAAATATAAAAGGCAGTATAAATATATTTTTGTTTGTAACTCTATTCTTATCTGATTTAAAAGAAAATGCATAAATCAATAATTATAAGATTGTGTTGATGGGTTTACAATGTATAAAGATATAATTTACATGACAGTAATAGCACAAAGGAGGCAGGGAGTGAATAAAACCATATTAGAGCAAAGTTTTATACTATTGAAATTAAGTTGGTATTAATCTAAATGAGATTGTTTTAGTTAAGATGTTAATTATAATATTCCACCACTAAGGCAACCACTAAGAAAATAACTAAAAAATTAAAGGAAACAACAAGGGAATTAAAATGGTACACTAGAACATATCTATTTGACATAAAAGAAGGCAGTGATGCAGTAATAGAGGAACAAAACCCATAAGACATATTGAAAACAAATAGCAAAATGGTAAGTGTAAATTCTACCTTATTAGTAGTTACATTAAATATGAATGTATTAAATACATCCAATCAAAAGGCAGAGATTGGCAGATGGATTAAAAAGCATGATCCAAATACTCAAGTCTACAAGAGACAAATTTAGATTCAGTGACATAAATAGGTTGACAGTAAAAGTCTGGAAAAAGATATACCATGTGAACAATAAACAAAAGAGAGCTGGAGTCACTAGGCTAAAATAGACTTTAAGACAAAAATTGTTACTAGAGATAAAGAAAGGCATTTTATAATGATAAAAGAATCAAGCAAGAAGAGATAACAATTATAAACATATATGCACCTACATGAAGAAAAAACTGAAAAAATTAAAGGGAGGAGTAGACAATTCAAAAATAATAATTGGAGGATTTATTTAAAGATGGCAGTGTTGGAAGATGCGGAGTTAGTGTCTCCGCACAACTAGGGCACCTGCCAGCCACCGGTGGGGGACTCTGATGCCCAAGGAGATGGGAGGAACCCCAGAGTGAACTGGTAGGATGTATTGGAACTGAAGGGGGAGTAGAAGTGGAGGCCAGACAAGATTGGCACTCCTGAGCCTGGGGAGATCAGGAGAGGCAGGTGGGAGGGGCCCTCCCAGACGCCATACTGGAGGAGCAGTAGAGGAGAGGAGGGCCTTTGCCCAGCCCACTCGAGCCCAGGAAGCCTGCTGGGCTCCCAGGTGAGGTCCCCTGCCC
>NW_021157765.1:0-1532 GCF_002837175.3 Physeter macrocephalus | reverse complement strand
GTTGTACAGCAAAAACTAACACAACATTGTAAAGCAATTATACTCCAATTAAGGGAAAAAAAAAAAAAGGAATGACCATTCAGCGACATGGATGAAGCTCAAGTAGAATCAAGTAGAACCTCAGGGGAGTGAAAGAAGTGAAAGAAGCCAGAGTTAAAAGGCTACATGCTATATGATTCAATTTATATGATATCTGACAAAGACAAAATGAGAGGGACAAAGAACAGATCAACGTTTGCCAGGGGCTGGGGATTCCCAGAGGGACTGACTATGAAAGGCAGCATGAGAGAATGTTTTGGGGTAATGAAACTCTTCTGTATCTTGATGTTGGTGGTGCTCAAATAGCTGTATGCATTTGTCAAAACTTATAGAAACGTACAACAAAAATAAATTTTAGTCTATATAAGTTAAATAAATTCTTAAAAGATAAAAATAAAGTAGGGCCACTAAAATGGAAAAGAAAACTTCAATGTACATAGAATATATTATTGATAAGTATACAAATTTTACGCAGTGTCCTTCATGCCTACCATGGTCCCCTCCTTGGGAAGGTAGGATGCCTCTCCACGCAGTGGAGATTTACACTGATCTGTTCTCTAAAACAAATAGATCTAGCCACAACCAGCAATTCAGATTACTTGCACTAATAACCACAGCCCTCTACTAATCAGTTCCTACTGTAAAGTTTTCTGAGAGACATAAAGTTTGCTGAACACTGTCTGAAGGATATTTCGGCTCTTCATTCTTCTACATGTTCTTAAGTCATTGGATTATCAGATTAGGAATACATTATAACTGATCTTCACCTACTACCGTTATGACCCACCCAACACATGCATATGATGTATACAATGAAAGAGATACACTGAAGGAGGGAAAGAGCACAGTGAACTGACACTGAATGGGAAAGTAGGAGGTACCATTACAGCTTAGATCTTATTCTAAGAACAGAAAGAAACCACTGAATGGTTTTCAGTGGGGAATGAACTCTACTGATGTATTTATTTATTTATTTATTTTCAAAATATTTATTTTAGCTGCGCTGGGTCTTAGTTGCGGCACACGGGATGCAGTCTCATAGTTGCGGCATGCATGAGGGATCTAGTTCCCTGATCAGGAATCGAACCCGGGCCCCCTGCATTGGGAACGCGGAGTCTTACCCACTGGACCACCAGTGGGCGGAAGTCCTGAACTATTTGGATTTATATTTCAAAGAGAGAACTTTGGTTTCTGAAGACAGAATAGGGTATTAGAGGGACCCAAGAGTGAAGATGGAGAGATTGTTTAAATGGTTTTTGCAGTAGTCCATGAAGAGATGATTTTAGCTTGGAATTAGGTGGGACATGAGGAGTGGCAGGCTGTGAAGATAAGAAGGTGAGAATGAAATTAAGATGTATCTTGTCACTACAACCAGTAGGACTTGATAATGGATTAGATGTGGGTAGTGAAAGAAAAGAATAAAAAGGTGCTTTCTAAAACACAAGTTGAGGGCTTCCCTGGTGGCGCAGTGGTTGGGAGTCCGCCTGCCGATG
>NW_021157764.1:0-1532 GCF_002837175.3 Physeter macrocephalus | reverse complement strand
ACCATTTTTAAAGTCTTTATTGAATTTGTTACAATACTGCTTCTGTTTTGTTTTGGTTTTTTTGGCTGCGAGGCATGTGGGATCTTAGTTCCCCAACCAGGGATTGAACCCGCACCCCCTGAATTGGAAGGCAAAGTCTTAACCACTGGACCGCCAGGGAAGTCCCCCTACAAATAACTACTTTTAATAACGTAAGCATTTTCATATTTACTGAGTGAATATTTTCGTAAGGATCTTTTTCTATTGCTTCAGTCATTTACCTCTTAAAGACTCCCTTTATAGGAATCATATGGGGCTTGAGGTTTAAAACTTTACAATTGACACAGACTATAGATCAATCTCAATGCAGAAAACATTGATAAAACCCAAAACAACTTTTCAAAATAAAAATTCACAACCAGACACAGGAAAGAATCGCTTTAACCTTAAAAAAATAAAAAGCATCAATTAAAAACCTATATCATTAAAGTACACTGAAAAATATGAAACTCAGATACTGGTTACCTCGGGGGAGTTAGGGAAGATATTTCAATCAGAGGCATGTATGATAGGCTTTAATTGAATTCATAATGTCTTTTTAAAAATTTTTTTAGGACTCTGTATTTTATTTTATTTTTTTATACAGCAGCTTATTAGTTATTGAATTCATAATATCTTATATTTTAAGATGAATGGTGGGTACATGGATATTTGTTATATTATTCTTTTTATCTTTTGAATGTCTGAGTAAAGACCCGTATCTCCCATGCCTTAAATTTAAGATACACTGTATATACCAAAAAAATTTTAAATACATATCTCAGCTGATAATATTGAAAGACAATATTAATTTTAAAGCAGAGCAGATTTCCTGAAAAGTTACAAAGAAGCAATACAATAGGTGGTGTCTTGTTTAGCCTATATTTCTATATTTTTACCTAGGGCCCAAAACTTCTATAAATGGTGAATTAGAAAAGACAATGAATTTAGTTCTTTTGCATGCAAATATCTATTGTAAACCTACATTCAAGATCACTTTTGTAGTGTGTATTGTTCCACAAGGCATTGTTACATACAATTCTTAGAATCTATTAAATGTGATATTTGCTCTTTAAAATAGTGAATAAATTGTCATTTTGCTTTATGAGAATTTGCAACGGGGTTTGAATGTAGCAGTGAATAAGTATATTTTAACTAACCTCTTTAACATTGGTTTTAGGATAATATATTGAGATGAAAGGATTTCTGTTTCAAGATGCTCTATGCAATAAACGTATGAAAAGTGATTTTATAACATATAGGCAATCCTCTCAGTGGCCATGGGACTGGGACCATGACCATGGAAAGCAATAATGTGGTCTGCTATGCCTGAGTTTCCAGTTAATGTTATCCTGTGCACAGTGAGGACTACCTATATTTAATATAACGACTTCACTCTGTAACTTAACAACACATTTCTTAAAATTTAATTTATTCAAAAAATTTACATACACACAACTGTTCCTTAATTTTCACACTTAACACTTCTTTGATATCACAGGGAAAGAAACCTA
>NW_021157763.1:0-1533 GCF_002837175.3 Physeter macrocephalus | reverse complement strand
GTGAGAGGCCCGCGTACCGCAAAAAAAAAAAAAAAAAAAAAAAGAGTAAAATCATGAATTTGCTGGGAAAAAAAAGTGACCTATCAAAAGTTCTTATTCACAAGATATGGTCAGCTATACTAATTTCCTGAGAATTAATAATAAAATGTATAATTTTAAGTGAAAAAATGTATTTGGTAGAATTGCTTAATTCTTTACATTTAATGGTAAGCAGCATTGCCCCAATATGGGAGAAGCACAGGTATTTTCCAACTGGTCCTGCATCACTGAATCTGTGTTCAAATTCCATCTCTGAGTGCTATTAGATTTTTGTGGCTATATCTGTTTTAAACACATACCTGTGTAAATAAGACAATGTTATAAATCAGTTTATGCTACAATCAAGTTATGAAATTCTCAGAAACAACCGTTTCCTCTTTTTTTTAAAAAAAAAATCACAGTTTAAGAGATGTGAATATTAATTATGGCTTTTAAAATTTCAATTTCTCTCCTGAGAGAAAGAAATCGTTTTTACTTCTAAAGATCAAGAGTCAGATTCTCTTTACATTTGTTTTTTCCACTTGCTTCGCTATTGCTGACTTCTGTTGTCTATTGCCCACTATTATAGATAGAGTTTAATTTGGAATCATAATTTTTCTTGCTATCCTGAATCCTAGACTGGATATGTTTCTCAGATATATTCTCATTGCTCATTTTCATTCCAGCTCTGAGATTTGCATGTCTGTATTCTTAAATCCCACTTGTTTTGATTCCTACCTAATAATAAAACCGAGTAAGACGTCAGAAATTTCCACCTAAACCTTGCCATTTTGTAAACAATTCTCCTTTTCCCTTGTTATGACAACAAACTGGACATTGTCATTTTTCAAACTAGATTCATAGGCTACAAGGCAGTTTTCTAACACTTTCCAGATTAGCATGCATGTAGCTTAGTGTTTATCATTCTTCAGTGAATTGACGTGCCCTGCTGAAGTGTCGTGCCATTTAATATGCCTAAGCATGATGGGGATGACAGTTCCATAGCCTGTGACAGTCAACCCATGTGTGTGGAGCCGTCTCCAGCTCTAAAATCCCGTATCTTCTGTATACGTCGTTTTGACCTCAGTGCCACCAGTTCTTTCTCTATTATCTGGCAAATGAATAGATAAAGAAATCACATTATAAACCTAACACCATTTACAAGAATAGGACTTTCATATGTACTATTCCTAAAGAAGCCAGAGTCAAGAAAAAAATCAAGTAAAGATCTTTTTTTATTTCACCAATCTTTGTACAATGGGTGCAGGGATTGAGCGTGGGGAAGAACACTGAAGATAACGATATCTTTTTCAAGCCTAACAGAGACAAATGTCAAAGAAAGGCATTAAAATATCAACCAGACATTGTCACTAGCGTCCACGTGTCTCAGAACATAATGCTGGTTTGTCCAGTTTAAAGAGTAAGTCAGTATCCTTCCTTGCTTGGAAGCACAGACTAAAGAACAGTGAAATCAACAGTTAGTTTCCCATTCTCTCTCCCCTCTGCTCTGGTGGC
>NW_021157762.1:0-1533 GCF_002837175.3 Physeter macrocephalus | reverse complement strand
GAGAGGCCACAACAGTGAGAGGCCAGCGTAGCGCAAAAAAAAAAAAAAAAAAAAAAAGAATCACTCAAAGAAAATTTCCATCACTCAAGTCAAGTGGAGAAAAATGCCTCTGACCCAGCTTAGTCCCATAACTCAGCCTTCTCTTTCTAAACTGTGCTGAGGACAGAAGCAAACCCATCAATACGAGGCACTGCCCCCTGCAGATTGCCTACGAAGTAAGGACAAATCCATTTCATCAGTCAGGTCTCACTGAATGAAAAGTGTCATGTGACCAAATTCCCCGGTTTCCAAAAATAATTCTGCTACAACCCAGAGCACGGAAGTGCCCAGCCACGCTGCCTTCTGTAAGCCCAGTGCCCTCTCCCAGAATAAGGAAGAAAGGAGAATAAAAAGGCAGCGCGCTCTGACAGCCTTACGTAACAGTCCTTGTCTCTCCGGCTGGCAGCAGCAGATTTATAACGTGCCATAAATAGCTCCCTCTCCAGGGAAAGGAGACCATGCTGTGAGGCTGAGCTGCAGAGCCTCACTGACAGCCTGCCTCTCCTCTTCCATCCCCAACGGAACCTTCATGTGTCTTGCAGCACAAAGCGAGTTCAGTGAGAGCAGCTGGCCCAAGCCCACGCAGACCTAAGAGACCTGAGTCACCTAAGAGACCCTAAAAGCTGAACAAGACATTCAGGGAGCACTGTGTAGCCCAAGCCGGTGTAGGAACCATAACTACAGCACGGTCCTCTGCAGACAAGCCTCCCCAGCATACCAGGCCGACAGAGCCGCTCTGTGCTCCCAAACCAAGTCGGGACAAATAGCGGCCTCTGGACATTTCATTCTGCCAGCCAGAGAGTGTAAGGCCAGCCTGGCAGGTGGCAGGCAGGCTGGAGGTGGTTCTTGGTGGAGCATTCTGGCCCGCATGCTCCCTGCCCCAATTCGAACCCCCATCAGAAAACGTGGATCTGCACCAGAGTCCTCTCCAAGACTCAGATGTCTTAAATGAGGAAACCCTGCAGCCCACACTGCATGTGCTGTCACTTCAAAGGGTTGTGGCGTCTCTGGGGAGCAAGTGACGGGGTGGGGGGGGAGAGAGAGAGAGTCGGGATCCACGGGGAAGACAAGTACATGAGGCCTGTTAGTGATAAACCTCACCCAGCCAGAACAGTGGCTGCGGAGCTGTCACGCTCAAGGATAAAGGTAATAAAATAACCAGAGTGAGGAAGAGGCCCAGGAATGCAGGGCAAGGGTGAGAGAGGAAGAGAGGGGAAGAGAACAGTTCTCTGTACGGGACCCCTTCTTGGGTCCCGGCTTTTACCGCACTCACTCCCCGGGTGGAGTCTGGCTTTTAAAAAAATCATAATGACTCCAACAAGGAAAAGAACACGAATGCTTCCCAATTATTGCAGTGACCGTGAGCCCGGCCAGGCCCGGGTACATTATCCCAGGGAATGCTGACCTAAAACTCAGAGCAGCCTGCAGGCCTGCGTCACGGCCCTCCTCCAGTTGCCGATGGGGAAACTGGGGCTGGAGGCAATGCCCCACAGT
>NW_021157761.1:0-1533 GCF_002837175.3 Physeter macrocephalus | reverse complement strand
TCCTGAGTGTTGGACAAACAAATATGGCAGCTAAGATTCTAATTGTTAAAAGTCCTTTTTTGATTTCTGTTTCCAACTTCAGGTGTATGGTAATCCAGTTCAACCCTATTAAGGCTCAAAGTTCAGGACAGAACAGTTGCTGTTTAAACTACTGAGTCAGTTAGCAAACAGCAGCATCACTGCATTTGCATTTGATCCCAGTGCAATTGAGAGATCATTGCTTTCCATTTTCTCTGCTGAGTTGTGAAACCACCCTGAGAGTTTCACTGTAGAGGATTCAGGTTGAGATTAGGAGAGTCCTTGAGGGATGAGGAAACATGGTAGTTTTCTCCATCATTCATTGCTGTGTTCTCTTTCTCTCCTAGGAGTCTCAGCAAATGCTTGGAAGACTTATTCCAGAAAAACAGATACTCAATGACCAGTTAAAACAAGTTCAGCAGAACAGTTTGCACAGTACGTGTTTTATAAAAGTTGACGTTTTCCCTTTTTACTGGCAAGAATTTTCTTAATTGAAATGAAAACGTTAAAAACCATTTTTCCTCACTGCCAGTTTGTCTTTCTTATCTTGCGATGTTTTTCTAAAACAGGAGATTCACTTCTTACGCTCAAAAGAGCCTTAGAAGCAAAAGAACTAGCTCGGCAGCAGCTACGAGACCAACTGGATGAAGTGGAGAAAGAAACTAGATCAAAACTACAGGAGATTGATATTTTCAATAATCAACTGAAGGTAACTATTCTGTGTGTGCCTACATGTATATCTTACTTTTTAATTTTTCTGACTGGCCAGATGATTAGTTGATCATACATCACATAGTTGATATTTGATCCCAGGCAGAAAAATTTATTAGGCTGGTTTGTTAGCCTTCATGAAAGCCTTCACATTTATGGATAAACATTAAACAATCTAAGTTAAATTTTTCTCCTTTAAAATATAAAAAAGAATTTGGCATCTCTAAATTAGGGCTGAGTGAATGGCCCCAACATGACATCTGTCTTTTACCTGAATTACATTTTTATACATCTTCATCCTTTTGTCTATTGAGAACTACATCAAGTTGAATTTCCAAAAGCTAGGCTCCAAAAGCTTCATCTTTCTTATGTTCTTTGAAGACTACTGAAAAGGAACTGTTGTCTCTTTTAAAACTAAGAATTTTTCTTCCACTTCTTACCTTCAAGATTGTACTTGAATATAAATCTTTATTTTGTCACCTCACATTTTAAAATATTATTGTTTAATGGAGTAATTGCTTTTGTCTTTGTGGCAGAAGTGGTGTATGGTTTTGTCATATTTACACAGTAAAACTCAGGAAAATGCCAAAGCTCTTAGGGAATGTAAAAGTAGTTAGCTCACAGCCTTTTTCTGATTTGGTGCTTTTGATTTAACTTTAGCACTTTATCATCTTAAGAATGATTATTATCTTGTAATAAAATATCTTGGAGTGCAACAGCTCATTTCCTATCAATAACAATCATCTACTTTAGATTTAAGTAGATATTGGAGTTTTTAATCAGTTATGTTCTTATAAAAGGTTG
>NW_021157760.1:0-1534 GCF_002837175.3 Physeter macrocephalus | reverse complement strand
CCCTGCATCGGCAGGCAGACTCTCAACCACTGTGCCACCAGGGAAGACCCCGGAGTTTTCTTTATGGGAAGATTTTAAAACTACAAATTCAATTTTTTAATAGATAGAGGGCTATTCTGGTTATTTGTTTCTTGTAAAGCTTTGTTAGTTTGTATCTTTTTAAGAAATTTGTTCATGTAAGTTTTCAAATTTATTGGCATAAAGTTATTCATATATTCCCTTCTAATCTTTTTCATGTAGGATCTGTAGCAATGTCTCCTCTTCCAAGTTTGAAACTGATAATTTGTTTTCTCTTTTCCAATTAATCTGATGGGAAATTTATCAATTTTATTGATCTTCTCAAAGAATCAGCTTTTGGATTTCTCTAATGTTTTTCTTTTTTCAATTTCGTTGATTTGTTCTTTTATCTTTATTATTTCTTTTATTCTGCTTACCTTGGGTATAATATGCTCTTCTCTTTCTAGTTTATTAAGGCAGAAGCGAAGCTTTAAGTTATTGATTTTAAACCTTTTTATTTCAAATATAAATGTTTATATTAACACTAAGCACTCTTTCATTGCATCCTACAAATTTTGATATGTTGTATCATTATTGTCATTCAACTCAAGCTATTTTCCAATTTCCCTTTTGATTTCTTCTCTGACCTATGGGTTATTTAGAAGAGTGCTGTTTAGTTTCCACATATTTGTTAAATTTTTAGATATTTTTCTTTGGTTGATTTCTACGTAAATTCTGCTGTGGTTGGAGAACACACTTGTTTTATGGCCCAGACTACGATCAATCTTAGTAAATCTTCCATGTGCACTTGAAAAGAATGTGTATTCTGCTGTTATTGGAGGAAATGTTCCATAAATATAAGCTAGGTCAAGTTGGTCAGAAGTGTTGTTCAAGTCTGCTGTATCTTTACAAATTTTCTGTTAACTTGCTCTATCAATTATTGAGAAAGAGAGATAATTGTGACTTTGTTTCTATCTCCTTGCAGTTTAATCAGTTTTGCTGCATGTATTTTGAAGCTCTGTTATGAGGTACATAAACATTTAGGATTGTTAAATCTCTTGAAGAATTGACCCTTATTATCATTATGAAATCCTTAGTAATATTTCTCTCTTATCTCTGGTATTATTCCCTTCTCTGAAATCTACTTTGACTAATATTAATATAGCCATGCCAATCTTCTTTTGATTAATATTAGTGTGATATATCTGTCTCTATCCTTTTACTTTTAACCTATCTATATTATTATATACAAATTGGGTTTTTTGTAGACAGCATATAGTTGAGACCTTTTAAAAAAAATCCACTTGGACAATCTGTCTTTTAATTGTTGTTTAGACCATTATATTTAATATGATTATCAATATAGTTGGATTTTTAATCTACCATCATGCCATTTGTCTTCTTTGTCTCATTTGTTCTTTGTTCAATTTTAACTATTTTTCTGCCTGTTTTTGGATTGACTAATATTTATAACTCTACTTTTATCTCTTTTATTGTTTCATTAGCTATACTAGTCTTTTTTTTAGTGGTTGCTCTA
>NW_021157759.1:0-1534 GCF_002837175.3 Physeter macrocephalus | reverse complement strand
GGACAAGAGGAAAATAATTAAAGCTATAAAAGATTTTAAACTTTCCTCACCTGTCAAAATGGGACACAACAAAAATTATCCTCTTTATAAGATTATTGCTAGAATTAAATGAAATAGCACCTAACTAATTTATGGTGTTAAATGATGTCCAATTAATGTTAGTTTCCTTCTTCCTCTTATATTTCTAGTCTTTCTATAATGCAGATTTGAATGTGTTATTCTACCATGAAAAACAAAATCTCAAATAGATTCTCCCTGACTATAGAATGGAAAACAATTCTCTACCATGGCGTACAAATTTCAATGATCTGGCCGTTCTGTACCTTTTCCTCTTCTACCCTCAGTCTCAGCTGGTGGGCTTAAGTTACAGGAACCCCATTGGCACTAAACCACTTGGCTCAATTTCTAAGTAGTGCAGCGTCCTGGAAATGGGCTAACACAGAAACTGACAATAGCTCACCAAAAATCTATTTCTTTTGTGTTGTAGCAGAAACTTACCAGCTGCGATCATTATCTGTGCTGTCTCCACTCCTTATAACCTTTATATGTTTCAATCTTCTGCAACAAAATGGGGCCCTGCTTCTGAGTGCTGGGTAGCAGAATTTACATAGAAGTGATGCATGCCATTTCCAGGCTTGGCCCTTAAAGCCTTACATTATCCTCCATGCTCACTTTCTCTTTCTTTGTCTGAAGGCCAGATGTGGAGCCTATAAGTTACAGGAGTTTAGATCCGTGACTGTTTACATGACCAGTGTCCCCCCTCCATCCCACATTAGGTTGTGATGTAAATAAGAATGAAGCTTTTTGGGGGCATGATAATCCATTGACTTTTATTGTTGATTCTAATAACTGTTGGCCTACTAGACTCACACAAAAATTTAGAGGAGCTTGCAGCTGTAATAAACCCTAAGCTATGTGTCAGTGTTCAGTGGTTGGGCAATGGGCTACAAAGGAGCCGCTGTAACAGAATGACAGTTGAGATCCATCCTTTATCATGGCCAAATATTTGGTAAAAATATAACTTTTGATAATGAGAAAGGCAGACCTCAAGCCTGCCAATACTGTCTCTGTGAAAAGAGGTTGGAAAACAGAACATCATTCATGAGTAGTGGTTGTTGTTGGATGAGTTTGGCCAGGTGTTGCAAGAGACAGAAGGGCTCAGAAAATAGTGGGCCTGTTTGTTACCAAAAAAGAACAGGAGAATTTTGGAGGCCTTTCTAAGGTAGGAAAGCCAATTCATTCTGAACTTTTATGAGAGACATAAAAGATAAGATTGAAAAGAAACTTTGAGCACTGAAATCCCAGTGAGACTTTTCAGTTGAAGTGAGTTACTGAGCCCCACAGACAAATCAAATTAAAGGTAACTTCTAATTTGGCCTATTGTCCCACCTGGCATCAAGGTGGCCCATTAAGTTGAGAGATGAGGTTTAAGGATGAGCAAGCACAGAAACAGAGCGAGGTCTAGGACAGAACCTTCTGTGTGGTTACTGCACGAGAAAGTCAAATAAATCAGAAGCCTATTACTACATTTTTT
>NW_021157758.1:0-1535 GCF_002837175.3 Physeter macrocephalus | reverse complement strand
CTGCATTGGCAGGTGGATTCTCAACCACTGCACCACCAGGGAAGCCCTGTTAATCTTTTAACATGTTATTTCAAGTTTTCATAAATTTCAAAACTGCATTAAATCTGATTTTCCTTTATACCCTGCGATCCCATCTATGTAAAAATTTATGACTAAAACTGAGTGGAAATAACTAAAATGCTAAAATCAAGGCAGAAACTAGTTCTGGGTGGTGTAATTTGGAGTGATTAATTTTTAAAAACTTTTTCATATTTTCTATAATTTCCATGATAGATATATACCTACCTTATAATATGGAAAAACATTTAAACTTATATTAAAACCTTCTTTATCCAATTCCCCCTTGGATGAAAATAGTCAAAAGATACAAACTTCTAGTTTTAAGTTAAACAAGTACTAGGGATGTAACATACAACACAATAAATATAATTAGCACTGCTATACATTATATATGAAAGTTTTAAGACAGTAAAAGTTCTCATCACAAGGAAAAAACATTTTTTTCTATTTCTTTAATGTTGTAGCTATATGAGGTGATGGATATTCACTAAACTTATTGTGGTAATTATTTCATGATTTATGTAAGTCAAATCGTAATGCTGTATACCTTAAACTTATACAGTGCAGAATGTCAATTATATTGCTATAAAACTGGAGGAAAAAGAAAGATCTTTTAAAATAAAAAAAAACCTTCTTCATTCCACCTAAGAGAACTTCACTGGCAACCCACAGACCGTAATTTGGAGTTATCTATGTCACACAAGATATTAATATAATATACCATACTTTCTGTTTTAAAATGGGTATAGAAATGGATGATATCCTTTTATTTCTAAAACTTTCTTTTTAATGGATTAGCATGCTGGGATTTATTTTACCCTATATATTTCTCCTAAAGTTATACTTTGTTTGCTAATTATAATAGATTCAAATTCAGAACATAGATTAGAAAGCAAATTCTGTAGCCTTATGTATTTGACACTGTGCTCCTTCCCATGTCGTAGGACAATGGCATATGCTAGGAGCAATACACTCACCACCATATTTACATTTCTGAAAGCAGATAGCTGCAAGTAGAGAAATAAACAAGTTAATAATTTAATTTACTAGTCAAATCCTAACATAAACCATAAAAATTTTCATTAAAAAAAGAGAAACAGTTAAAAAATCAATGATTAAAGGATCTTTTCCCTTAAAGCTTTTCCCCAATTGTTAGACATTTATGTTGCTTCTCATTTTACACTTTGGCCAATACATTATAATAGCTGCTAATTTTAAATAATAATTTATAGAAAGAAAAAAAATGAAACATTTGAATGAGGAGAGCTGCCATCATCTCAAAAACTAGCAAGACTTGAAAGCAGTGGTACCCCATCTCAGGAGGTTCTGAATTGGTCTGAGATGGGACCAAGGAATCAGTAATATTTAAAAACCTTCCCCTGACTCCTACTTAAGACTGAGAGACCAGGACTTAAAGACTTGTCATTCAGGGCTTCCCTGGTGGCGCAGTGGTTGAGAGTCCACCTGCCGATGCA
>NW_021157757.1:0-1535 GCF_002837175.3 Physeter macrocephalus | reverse complement strand
AGGAAGGAAGGAAGGAAGGAAGGAGAGAGAGAAAAAAAACGGAAGAAAGAAATAATGATCCCTATCTAAAATGGAAAATTCAAAATCGTGTTAATAATTTAGTGGGCATTAATGTAAGACAAGAACTCACATATAAAATTTTAAAAGTAAATAATTTTCAGTTCAAGCACGGTTGGTAAGGAAAGGTGTACAACTCAGAATTATGGCCAGTATTACAAAGCATTGTATAGGCCTTGCACCATTGCATGGTTTAAGTTTTTTATTAGAAAGCATGGCCCCAACTGTGCCAATAGTCATAATATTCTTTGGAACAGTTAAACGATTAGATATGACATTTTGTGTACCTCTTCAAATATTTTGGATGAAGGATATCTTAGTTTTTGTTTTTCTAGACAAGCAGTCAAGCAGTGAGGATGGCAACTAAATGTTATTACAGAAATTAGATTTAACTTAGGTGGGAACTTAGATGAGAAATGAGTGAGAGTAGAGGAATTAAGCTGGTCCATAGAAGATTCGAGAGTAGGGCTGTCGTCCTGTGAGAGGCAGGTGCTTCTGGACTGGAGCAGCCAGGGAAGCTGGAGGTGGGGGGCAGCAGCAAGGAGCTGGGGGGTGGGGACAGGGGATGCAGACCACATGGCCTCCAGAGAAGAGATGCCCGTGGGGCTTCCTTGGAGGGTTTCCAGCAGACAGTTGGTCTATGTATATTTCAAAGGATTCCTATGCAGGCCAAAGCTGCATGTTGAGCATAGTGAGTACACAACATAAGAATATTCAGAGTCCAGGATGGACTGGTGGTCCATCACCAAGCCTGGACTTCCTAGCTCAGAATTCCTTGTGCTATGGGAAGAAAAATATAAAGCAAAATAAAACATTCAAAATACTAATTAATGAAGCCATTGTCTTTTCATCCAAGTCTTTTACTGATGCTTCTCCCCCTCCCCTGTCCCCTCGTCCTCCCCCTCCTCCTCTTCCTCCTCTTCCTCCTCTTTCACTTCTGCTCTGGCCACTGGACACCATCCTAACACCCAAGAGATTAAAGGCCTCCAAAAGGAAGAGACATCTGATATGAGGCTGAAAGAGAAGGCAAGGATCATTAGTAGGAGAAAGTGGCAGAAAAAAATAACTCTGAGAGAGGAAATGTGAGCTCAGGGATGGGAAATCTCAGAACACTTTCAAAGTGACTGGAGTGAAGAGGGATTAGAGTGACAGGATGAAGTGAAGGAGACCCATTAGTGAAAGCTGGATTACAAGGGTCTCTGCTGTCATACTCTGTCACACTGGGAAATTCCTCTTCTCCAGCTCCACCCCACCAATTCCAAGGTACTTGATGTTTGGGGGATGGTGATGAACAAGATTTGAACTAGTTTCTTGGGGTGGTAACTGGCACTAGTGTCAAGACTGGGGTTAGGCTGTGGAAGGGCAGGTCCTGGGCTTCAGACCTCACACCGTCATTGCTGATTCCATGTGCTTTTACCCCATGAGGGCCCTGCTCTCCCAGCGCCTGTGGTTTGAATCCAAAACAAGTGCCAGCCTAC
>NW_021157756.1:0-1536 GCF_002837175.3 Physeter macrocephalus | reverse complement strand
AAATCATCTGTTATAAAAGATCAATACTAGGGACCTGAGCAGACCCTTATAATCTCCCCTTGAGGGCACCCATACAGTCCAGCTGAAATGTGCAGTTCTTGTGAAGGCAGAACTATCCTCCTCCACTTCCCCATCGGACTACAGAGTTTTTGAGGGAAGGAATGACACATTAACCATCTTCCTCAACTTGGGGTGATGGCCAAGTTCTGAACTGGGGAGCAGTACACCTTGCCAAGGGCAACGAATTGTCCCAGTAACTCTACTTCTGGGTATTTACTCGAAAGAAACTCTCGTACATGCCAAAAATGTTTACGGCAGTAAAAATAAAATTATAAAAGTTCGTCAGCATTGGAATGAAGAAGAACAATTCATTGTCAATTGACAGAACACCATGCAGACTTTCAGCAGCGCAAGCTAGGTCTATACGTGTTATCACCGTACCTTTCTCAAAATCAAGGTAGAATGAGAAAGCATGAAGGAGTTAGGATACAATACATTTTGATGCTAAACGTATAAACCAAACACTCTCAAAAAATGCTAAGTTTTTTGAGTTACAAGTACATATTATAAGTACATGTATAAGTTATAAGTACATGTATAAGAATGGAAGGAGGCACCCCAAACTCCTGATGGAATGTGCTTCCGAGGAATGGGAAGAGGAACAGTTAAAGAGGATCTCGCTAGAGCTGAAATGTTTTATTCCTTTTAAGTAGATCTACAAGCAAGCAGGACAAAATGTCAACAATTGTCATTCAAGCTGGAGAGAATACAGGTGACTGCTCATCTTTGTGCTTTCCTCTGACTTTTACATGTCCTGAGCTCCTCCTCCAGCCCCCTGTCGATTTAATTCTGAAAATGGTTTGAAAATCATTCAATCAATTAGGGTGTCTTCTTACATACACTTGGCCGAGCATATTCTTCATGAGATAAGAGATTTTACAAGCAAAGCCAGATTAGTTCGTCGAAAGAGAAAGTCTAGTTTGGGGGATTTGCTGGGAGTTTTTGTTTTGGCGGAAATGTCATAACCCAAAGTATCTGGAAATTGGGAATAAAGAAGTTGGACCTCTTCAAATTCACGAAACCCTAGCATATTCACACGTGGCTGACCATCAGCTGATCTTCTCAGGTCCAGTTGGGGTGAGGACAATGAGCCCCTGATAAAACAAAAAGCTTGCCCGGGGACTTCCCTGGTGGTCCAGTGGTTAAGAATCCACCTCCCGATGCAGGGGATGCGGGTTCGATCCCTGGTCGGGAACTAAGATCCCATATGCCGCAGAGCAACTAAGCCTGTGCGCTGCAACTAGTGAGCCCGTGCGCTGCAGCTACTGAGCCTGCAAGCTCTGGAGCCCAAGTGCCACAACTAGAGAGCCTGTGCACCACAACTACTGAGCCCACGTGCTCTGGAGCCCACATGCCACAACTAGAGAGAAGCCCACACACCGCAACGAAGAGCCCGCGCGCTGTAATGAAAGATCCTGCATGCTGCAACTAAGACCTGACGCAGCCAAATAATATTAAAAAAAAAAAAAAAAAAAA
>NW_021157755.1:0-1536 GCF_002837175.3 Physeter macrocephalus | reverse complement strand
ACATGTATACACTGATGTGTATAAGATGGATGACTAATAAGAACCTGCTGTATATTTAAAAAACATTAAATTCAAAAAAAAGAGGAAAATATGTAGGATAAAAGCTTGAAAATAACCATACCAAAATATCAACAATATTAGAGTAGAAGGACTATGGGTTTTTCCCCTCATTTTATTTTTAAAATTTCTTTGTAATGTATTACTAAAGATGTAGTTTTATAATAGAAAAACATGTCATTCTAAAATGAAAGTATGGTTTCAGTAAAAAAAAAAAACACCATAGTTGTGATTTATTGTCTCTGGGAGGAGGTCATTTTCTCCATGTCACAGATGAGTAAACTGAACCTCCAGGAGGCTGAGTAAATTTCCAGCCACTTAGAATTAAGCCTTGACCTGTGTGACTCCTACCTTTGTGTGCCTTCAATCTGCCCTCAGGACCCACCTCAGTTGAAGCTCTGGGCCTGAAGGAAGCCCTTGAATGATGAAGGTGTATGATTCAGCTTCCTGGAAATCAGTGGCTTGTGGTGACCGAGGCAGAATTATCAACGGTTGGTATTGACCTGGACATTATAAGAAAAATAATATGTCAAAAATGAGCCTTAGCCAGAGAGGAAGTAGGGCATTCAGGATTTTTGAAGAGGGTGGTTATGGGAGAAGCAAGTTACAGGGACACCTCTCCAAATGAAGTGGGTGTCCCAGCAGCATCCTTCTTTGTGATAAGCATCAGTACTACAGGTAGGACTAATACAGCTGGAGAAGAGAGATGTTTCAGGACATCAGAGAGGAGACTTTCTGCTTTAAAAAATATTAAATACAAATTAAAAGAATGCTAGAAAACATAAAATATGGAATCTCAGGTTTGAAAACGATTTTAGCCATTGTTTATTCCAGCTACTCTAAAAAAGTGCTTCAATTCGTCTCATCTGAGTAGATGTCCCAGGAACAGGGAGCTCCCTTGCTTTGAGGAAGCCCCCTGCATATCTCAATAACTCCAACTGCTAGAAAGCTCCTCCCTACTGTCAACCCAGTTATTTTATCCTTCTTGGATGAGAGAGTCATCTTGGGAGTGGCAAGGAGCTTGCAGGGGTGGAGGAACTGAATTTAGGTTAGGGCTGTATAGGGACAGATTTGAGCAGAGCTGAGCAGGACAGATGAGGTGAGTGAGGCTGGGGAGGAAGGTCTCTATGAAGGCAGGGTGGGCTCCAGGTGCAGAGAGATACCAGTGATTGGGCACACAGGTTCCTCTGCTCTGGGTGAACCACAGCCAACCTCCCAGGAGTACTTGGAAAATGTGTGAGGGAGAAAGAGGTTCCTGCTCACCTCTGCAACCTTCTCTCCAGCCATCCCTGCAGACGTGTGCGGGGAGGGTAGAGGTTAAGAAGATAGTGGGACAGGGGAGATGACCCTGGCCACTCATGCAGACTTCCTGAGGTCACATCCTTACTTACTAACTCTGACCCTGGGCAAGTTGTTGTGTTTTATTTTAATTTTTATTGGAATATAGTTGATTTACAATATTGTGTTAGTTTCAGGTGT
>NW_021157754.1:0-1536 GCF_002837175.3 Physeter macrocephalus | reverse complement strand
CAACTAGAGAAAAGCCCCTGCACAGCAACAAAGACCCAACGCAGCCAAAAATAAATAAATAAACTAAACTTAAAAAAAAAGAATATATGTTCTATGACACATCTTTCTATAGATACACAGTGGAAAATAGATCTCTTTTCAGTTTAGTTTTGGAGCAGAATACAGCAGATGTCACGAGTACTGGATACATAGACACCTTGATTAGAAAGAAGTCATGTGCAGCCTCCAAGTGTCTCCCAGATACTTGTTAGTTACAGAAGGAACAACAGCACTTTTCAGGGGAGACCTGGCAAACAGACCTTAGTGAGGAGGTGGTGGTCAACATCTACAGTAGCGAGATGTTTGGGCCTTGTGGACCCTGGGTGAGGGGTGGACAGACACCCAGCGGGCCCTCTGAGGCATTCCTGACACCCGAGGAAGTATAAGACCAACCCAAAGGGAGAGACATCCTAAAAAATACCTGTCCAGGACTCTTCCAAAGTGTCCAGCTCATGAAAGACTGAGGAACACTCCCAAATGGGAGTTGGCAGGGAGACCTCACACTCACGCCATGTGGGGTCCGGATGGGATCCTGCTGGGAAAAGGCCATCGGCTGGAAAACAGGAGAAGCGCAGAGAAGATCTGCTGACTGGTGAACAACACGTGCCAGGGTTGCTGTCCTGGTGTCCGTCACTGTACCGTTAACATCAGGGGAACTAGGTGAAGGGTACGGGGGAGCTCTCTGTACTAGTTTTACAAATTTTCTGTAAATCTGAAATCATTTTAAAATAAGACGCTAAAAAGGAGCCTCTACGCTTTTATCTGCCTGGATAGGAGATCCCCCCTCGCTGTGTACCGCGCTCTAACCCACTTCCTTTCAGTCTCGGGACAAAGGCGTGCGTTTCGGCGCGCTGCCCCATTACTTTCTTTGTATTTCGGCTCTTTGAACCACAGATGGAAGTGCTTCCTCCGTGGTGTTTGACTAAAATTGCTGCTAAATTTGAAAGCTCCAAAGAGGCTTCCGGAAATTTTTCAAACATTTAGTGAAATTTTATAATATATTATATTTAGGATCTTTAAAACGGTAAAGAAAAAAAATTGTCTTCATTTTCATGTGTTTGATCCTGAAGTGTCTCTCTCATCTCGGCGACTTTATACTATTATTAGCCAATATTTTAAGACACGACTTACACTTCGGGGAGGGTCATCCTGGATGACGGGGAAGATAAACCTGTGACTCACAGTCCTGGTGGCTCTGAATCCTGCGGCCTCATCAGACAGGAGCAGGGGGCCAGTTAGACCTGCAGAGGCCTCCACACACCATGCCGTGCTGGAGCAGATGCATCCCCTCTGGGGACTTCCCTGGTGGTCCAGTGCGTAAGACTCCGTGCTCCCAATGCAGGGGACCCGGGTTCGATCCCTGGTCGGGGAATTAGATCCTGCATGCATGCCGCAACTAAGAAGCCCATGTGCCGCAACTAAGACCCGGCACAGCCAAGCTAAATAAATAAATAAATAAATAAATAAAATTTTTTAAAAAATCATTAAAAAAAAAAA
>NW_021157753.1:0-1537 GCF_002837175.3 Physeter macrocephalus | reverse complement strand
TTTTTTTTTTTTTGTATGAGAAACCTGTATCCAGTAAATGCAGACTGGGCTGCAAGTCCAAAGCATAGCATTATTAACCCATCCAGAGCAGGTGCACACAGGGACTACCAGCTGATTAGAGTCAAATGTTTGGTCTTGTTTATTCCATGAAAGTAGTTCCCAAAGAACAAGTTATTTTGTAGCTTTTTAAAGAATACTCAGTGGCTTAAATAAAGTGGGATGAGATAATATCATTCATGACACCAGAAATTAAAATTCTTTAAAGTTAAGTGAATTTAAAAGTTCCTTTTATTTTTTTCTTGGAGTGAGAAAGGAAATGATTCATGAAAGTAGATAACTATTTTTTTGGTAGGAAACTAAGTGGGGCTGTCACTCTGAAATTAGTGACCCATATAACTTTTAAAAAGAAATGCTACTACCCCAAAGCTTATTGATATAAGGAATCCGAATGAACATTTGTGGTGTTTTGTGAAGTAAAGCATTTCCCCAGGAATTATAAAATCAACTGCATAAACTTTCTTTGGATGGGACAAAGATAGAAACTATTTAATGGTTAATACTTTCAACGCTAACCCATATTCCTCTAGTTTCTAGGACAAACATTATACAAATGTTGTACAAAAGCAAAGCAGACAGATTAAAATTTACACTTTTATCTCAGGCTTGATGATTGGAAATACCATAATATATGTGCACATCTTGTTTTTATTTTAAAAGAGACATCAATATTAGCTTTTATTTCCTTTTACACAGTCGAGAATTGTTGTGAAGTAAAAACACTGCCTTGAGATTAAATGCCCATCTGAACTTTGCTGTATTCTTTGTAAACCTTTTGTGAGGAATTGCATACTTTTGATGACTAGACTCAGGGAAGTGGATTCAGGTTACAATCAGATTCTTTCATAAACACACGGTAGGTACACACCTTCCTCAGTGGGGAAAGTACCAATTAGTTCACCTTACTTTCTCCCTAAGAAAATTCCTTCAAAAGTCCCCTTTTGTGATGACTATAAAGGTGAATAATAGCAACAAAAAAGCTTTATCAAATGACCCACGCAAGGAATTTCCTGTTTTCTCTGTGACTGCAGGTCGTATTGGATGTGACATTAGTTTATCACGCACGGTTTTCATGTGTGCAGCCCTGACATGCTTGTGTTTTGGAGAACTGAAGAGTCAGCCTCATTTTTGGTCTCTACATTCATGTGGAAGTGTTTTTCCTCTTTGGGAGAAGAGAGTGGTCAGATTGGAATCTGTGGTCTGAGGCCAATTAACATTCGAATCTGTGCTGCAACTGGCCCAGAGCAGATAAGGCTTCTCTCTTAAGTGCTTTACCCTCCACGCACTGTGGCAAGCACAGATAAAAGATTACGTGAAAACACAGATGTTATCTAAAGTACAACATTCAGTATAAACCAAAAGACTGTATAAGATGCCCACATTGAGGTACAATATGTTAACTGTTCATCAACAAATATTTATTTAACTGCTCCAAAAGGGATATGTGGTGTTATCAGGCTCAGTCTCTGTGCCAGGAAAG
>NW_021157752.1:0-1537 GCF_002837175.3 Physeter macrocephalus | reverse complement strand
CTAAGTCAGGTCCTAAACCTCTGGTTCACCCAGTTTTCTAAGAAGGTATATACACTATTAATATCCTGAATATTCACCTGGAAGACACCATTCCTAGATTATAAAATTCCAATTCAAATGGTTTATATTTCAACAGGAATGATCATCTCAGGGTCATAGTGTTGAATGGCTAAATAGTGATGGTTCAATAGATAAAAAATTATGTCTCTATTAGCATTCCTCTGATCCTGTTATACGCAGGGGTTTTTAGAAACTACTTAAAACAGGATACAGAAGGCAAGTTTATCAAAGTTGCAGATCATAGAGAGCTAGACAATTAAAATGATTAACATAAAATTCAGATTCAAACGTCTCAATGGGCTTGAACAATGGGCTGAAACTAAGATGACATTTTATAAGGAAGCTGTAAAGTTTTCTATTCTAGGTTAAAAATAAAGTTATATAAGTATGTCATTAGAAGACCTGAATTGCAATATTTCCTATTTGGGGTTTGAGTCTAGTAAGTTCAACATAAACCAATTTTGTGACTTTTCGGCTAAAAAGATGAAAACCGATCTTAGTTTGATTTGATTAACATCATAATGTCTCAATCAAGGTAAATAATAATCCTACTATGTTTTGAAATATACTGAGCTCCCTGCCAAACATCTACACCCAGCAAAGCTGGTGGTGTCATGATTCCCACACTGGGTAGGAAAGGTTAAAACGACCTCTCTAAAATTTTAAGACTAATGCTGTCTGATTCTCTGACACTTACCAAGTAATGAATATAGAATGTACCCTGTAGCAGTTGTTCTTCAAAGCAGCCTGATCGAATCTTATTTCTTAGCACCCTCTCAATGTACTTCTTTGTCTGAGTGTTGGTGCTATAGATGATGAAAAGCATTGCCAGGTCAAGAATCTGTTGTCAATAAATATGCAACAACATGAAAACAGTTTAATAAATCAGTACATTTACTACAACAAAACAGCAGCTCTCAACTTTTTCCCATTAAAACAAAGAATAGTCATTTGCTCAACATACTCTCACGGGAGTACCTATATTTTCGCCCAGAAATATTTTTCAGAGAAATAAAGTGCCACAACTATTAACCACTGGTACCTTTTAAAAAAATATTGGAATACAAGCAAAAGTAGTATTATTACAGAAATAACTTTGAATAGCTTCACATTTATTATGGAAAAAAAGATTAAGTCACTTGCCAGCTTCAGTATAAATTTTCATTAAGATTAGGAAAATTACTTTTTGAAAAGTTGGAGAGTCTGTAAATGTCTGTCAATATGAAAAAGGTTATATAAATTACGATGGTCATTTTCAGCACATTATATGGCCATTAAAAATGAGATAGGGGACTTCCCTCGTGGCACAAGAATCAGCCAGCCAATGCAGGTGACACAGGTTTAAGCCCTGCTCTGGGAAGATCCCACATGCTGCAGAGCAACTAAGCCCGTGCACCACAACCACTGAAGCCTGCGCCTAGAACCTACGCTCCGCAACAAGAGAAGCCACCGCAATGAGAAGCCCATGCACCACAAC
>NW_021157751.1:0-1537 GCF_002837175.3 Physeter macrocephalus | reverse complement strand
GCTACAACCAGTCCTTGGCTATTGTCCCAAATTGTCTTCTGCACTTGTTCCAATTTAGCTTCTCCTGAATTTCGTCATCATGTGACCCTAGCCGTGATATTGCCTCACTTTCCACCACAAGAACTTTATCTAGATTTCTAAATCATTCTTTCTCTATCAGACCCACCCCTCTCCTGACTCCATCAGTGTCACTCCATCCTTATACCGGGAACTTCCATAGTTTGTGGTGACCACTCTGCTCTGATAAGATACCATGCACCAGGCTACTGGGACACTGCCCTAAGCTAGACATCAGCATGCTGATCTAGATAAATTAATTTCTGTTAATTTACTAAGCACAAGAAGTCCTTCCAAGCCACAGGTGTGCTCTAATAGGTCCCTTCACTCTCACCTCCCTTGCTGAACCATTTTGAGACCGAGAGCATGGCACGTGAACGTACAAAGTCTCCTGAGATGATACTTACAAGCTCTATCTATACCTTCAGTTTCACTGGCTTGAACCAATTCATTTTTCCCCTCCCATTCATAAAAACTAATTACTATCTTACCAAGACTATTTCAGATGATCAAATCCATTGACAATTATAATCAAACATACTTCTTTACAGGTTTGTTTCCTTAGGTGTGTTTAACATGAAAAAAAGGAGAAAGAGGGAATTCTGTCCATCTTGTTTACCTGTGTAACCTCAATGCCTGGCATGTTATACATTTTTAGTATTGACTGGCTGAATATCTGATGCAGTATATTTCCGAAACTAGTTAATTTGTTAAGTCCTTTGTTCTCATATTAATAAAGATGCATTTCCGCTGAGGTTACATTTTAAATTAGTTGCATCTGAACAAATGAAAAGGTAGACAATAAAAAATGCTTTCAGTTTGGACTGTCTTTTGAGAAATGTGAACCTAGAATATAAAAATTATTTATGATATTTAAAGTTCTAAATTTTAAAATTCCAATTTAAAAAACTTAATATACTTGTAGCTACCCTGTGCAGAAAAGGGACTAGTAAGCATGGATAGAAAACGGTAAGATCTGATTCATGTACCTAAAAGTGCTGTTGGCTGCTCTGGACAATAGTAAATTCATCATGACAGAGAGTGTCCATGCAAAGTTAAGAAGCATCCTGTCAGGAATATTATAGAAACTATTCCCTGGAAATTGGTTAAACTAAGTGACCTTTATATCCTTTTTACCTATTGAGATTTTATGACTTCTTCCTTTAAAAGTAACTGCTTTCTAACATAGTCATATAAAAATGCGAAGGAGAACACTAATTTTTAGGATTTAGGGAAATATAAAAGTTAAGATTGTATGTTTATGTCATTGTCAGCATTCTTCCCTTGCGAGAAGGGGATTCTTGAACAGCACAGCTGCTATTTTGCAACTGTTAGAGCGTAAAAGCATAATGCAAATTCCTGGACCTTTACTATAGTAAGTTTTAAAAAATTGATTTCCAATTTATAACCACTTGTTCTTTGTAGCAAAGAAAAAAGATGACATTGTCAGAATTATAAAATTGTTGTTCTTTTTTTTTTT
>NW_021157750.1:0-1537 GCF_002837175.3 Physeter macrocephalus | reverse complement strand
AAATAGATTCAGACAAACAACTTGACATTCCAGTGTGATAAGCACCATTTGATGGACGACTCTAGTTCCATCAGGAGAAAGTGCAGTGCGGGCACGTGTGTGTCCCCGGGGCTTGTCTGCGTTTCCACCGCTGTCCGCCCACCTGGGGTGGGGAATCGCTGCTTCTCCAGGAACAGCTGCTCCTGTGACGCCCTCCCAGGTTCACAGTCACCCCGGGCGCCTGGGGCTGGAGGACAAGAGTCTCGGCTGCCGTTGGCGTGTCCCTCCTAGTCGCTGTCTTCAGAGGAGGAAGACACCTGAAGGTCATCGTAGAGGACACTCCGGGGGCCAGAGGCCCAGTGTCCCTCCGGCTTCTGGCCAGTGGGCGGGTTCTGAGCAGGAGGGGCTGACTGCTCAGGACGAGGCAAGGAGGGAGGCGCCACGTACCTGCAGCTCCAGCGGCCTTTGTCTGCTCTCACAAAGAGCATCCTGAGAGGCTGGCCTGGAACATGGCTGATGCGTGGAGGACGGTCTCTGGTGCAGGCTTGGACACTGTTGGGGCGAGATCTGTCCAGTGGAGGTTGGAGGGCAAGGCTTTGCCCCTGGGCAGGTGTCTTCCTGCTGACTTGGGGGGTCCCTGTGGGTCCATGTCCAGTTGTACTGGGTGGAGGAGGGAGATTCTGGCAAGCCCCCAGATCTGCTGTCAGAGTGCTCTTCTGGGGAGTCTGGATGGGGCTGAGTCTAGGTTTCCTTGGGGGGTTCAGACATGTCTGGATGGGGATCTGGGCAGATCTCTTGCCTGGGGCCTTGATGCTGCTTTTGGAGTCCTGGACCAAACTTCTGCTGATGAGAGACACTGCAGGGTGGGTGGGTTTCCTGTCGTCTTTCCTGACAGGTGACCTACTTGGGAGATCTGGATCCTGGAGGGGTTTCCTCTTGGATGCCTGGATGAGCGTGGGCATGTTTGGATGCTGTAGGAGAAGACCAAACAGAAAGGCCAGACGTGAGAATCTTCTCTCCATCCAGGAAAAATTAAAATTCACCAAAACCATCTCAGAGGAGTTAATTGTATGTGATGAGATACTCAACCTCAGTGGTGCTCATGAAAAAGAAAGTTACAGTATCGCCTTGAGACATTTATACATCAAATAGGCAAATAGAAAGAGCTTAACAACGTCTCTTGTTAATAAGTAAGGGGAAACAAGCTTTTTGTATACCCCCTTCCGAGGGCCGCACACAACTTGGTGTTTTGCAGGCACTTTGATGGCAAAATAAGTTTTGACGGCCAGTTTTGGAGGATGAATCACAATATACAGATTCGTGTTCTCACTTAAAGGATTCTGCTTACGGAATGCTGCTGATAAAGTCACTTCCATCTACCAAACAGCATATTCTTGCCAGCCATGCAAGTAAGAATGCAAAATCAAAGAAACCGAGGAAAATGGCATCTGAGAAGTACTCTAAGTAATCCCATTGGTTGGAAAATTAGGTGACCCGCTCCCTCCCACCGAAGGGGACTGAGGCCAATTGGGTTACCGCAGAAGGGGAAAGAGCGCGA
>NW_021157749.1:0-1538 GCF_002837175.3 Physeter macrocephalus | reverse complement strand
TATATATATATATGTATTAAGTTGATCTCTTATGTTCAACACATTCTAAAAACCCTATACTTTTACTCACCCTCTCCCAATGTTTAATGCTTTGACATCATATTTTACATATTTTATTTTGTGTATCCCTTAACTACTTATTTTGGATATAGATGATTTTACTACTTTTGTCTTTTAATCATCCTACTAGCTTTACAAACAGTTGATCTACTACCTTTACTGTATGTTTGCATTTACCAATGAGATTTTTCCTTTTGTCATTTTCATATTTCTAGCTCTGATCTTTTCTTTTCCACTTTGAGAAATCCCTTAAACATTGCTTGCATAGCTAGTTTAGTGGTGCTAAACTCTTTTAGCTTTTGCTTGTTTGTAACACTCTTTAATTCTCCTTCAATTCTGAATGACCAACTTGCCAAGTAAATTATTCTTGGTTGTAGGTTTTTTCTTTCATCACTTTGAAAATATCATGCCCGCAAAGTTTCTGCTCTAAAGTCAGTTGATAATCTTATGGGAGTTCCTGTGTAAGGAACCAGTTGCTTTTCACTTGCTGCTTTTAAGATTCTCTCCTGATCTTTAATCTTTTCCATTTTAATTATGTCTTGGTATGGACCTTTTTGGGTTCATCATGTGTGGGACTCTTTGTTCTTCCTAGAACTGGATATATGTTTCTTTCCCCAGGTTACAGAAATATTCAGTTATTATTTCTTCAAATAAATTTTCTTATCCTTTCTCTCTCTCCTCCTTTTGGGACCCCCATTATGGGAATGTTAGTATGCATGATGTTGTCCCAGAGGTCTTCTAAACTGTCTTCATTGTTTTAAATTCTTTTTTTTTTCCTTCTGTTCAGCTTGGGTGATTTCCACTACTCTGTCTTCCAGTTTGCTGAACTCTTTCTTTGCATCACCCAATCTACTGTTGATTACTTCTACTGTATTTTTTTTTCAGCTATTGTATTCTTCACCTATGTTTGGCTCTTCTTTATATTTTCTAACTCTTTGTCATACTTGTGTGTTCACCCATTCTTCTCTCAAGTTCATTAAGCATTTAATGACCATTACCTTGAACTCTGTAACAGGTAGCTTGGTTACCTCCACTTCACTTAGTTCTTTTTCTGAGGTTCTGTCTTTTTCCTCCATTTGGAACATATACCTCTGTCTCTTCATTTTCCCTAATCCTCTGTACTGATTTTTATGTATTAGGTAGGTTGGTTATGTTTTCCCAGTCTTGGAGAAGTGGCCTTATGTAGGAGATGTCCTATGGGGCCCAGCAATACACTCCCCTCTGGTCATCAGAGCTATATATATTCTAAGGGTGCCCTCATGTGGGCTACCAGGGCCTTTCTGTTGTGGTGGTCTGACTACTCTGGGAGTGCTGAGAGCCAGGGCTGACCCCAGGTGCAGTTGGCTGCTCGTCCCTGCCTTGTGCAGTGGGTGCTGGCTCACCGGTGGGAAGTGCCAAGTCCCTTCATGGCTTACTGTATGGCCTGGGGAGTCCCAGGGCTGATATTGGCCCCCTGGTTGGTGAGTAAGCCCCTGGAG
>NW_021157748.1:0-1540 GCF_002837175.3 Physeter macrocephalus | reverse complement strand
GAGAAGCCACCGCAATGAGAAGTCTGCGCACGGCAACGAAGAGTAGCCCCCGCTCGCGCAACTAGAGAAAGACTGTGCGCAGTGACAAAGACTCAGCGCGGCCAAAAATAAATAAATTAATTAAAAAAAGAAAAAAAGCAAAGACAAGCAAATTGTTTGCTTTCCACAGTTTAAAAAATACTGTTGGAAATGTGACAATGTATGAATCCATAAGGCTGGGAAAATATACCATGTCTCCTGGCTTGGAAAGAAGAATGTCTTTTCTCAAGAAGCAAGTAGGATTCTGGGCCAATTATTAGATGAATTTGGTACTTTTCCACTGGGCAGATTGAGTCTTAGTGTTTTGTTTTGTTTTTTTTAATTTATTTTATTTTTATTTATTTATTTATTTTTGGCTGTGTTTGGTCTTCGTTGCTGCGTGCAGGCTTTTCTCTAGTTGCAGTGAGCGGGGGCTACTCTTCATTGCTGTGTGTGGGCTTCTCACTGTGGTGGCTTCTCCTGTTGCAGAGCACGGGCTCTAGGCGCGCGGGCTTCAGTAGTTGTGGCTCAGGGGCTCTAGAGCGCAGGCTCAGTAGTTGTGGTGCACGGGCTTTATTGCTCTGCGGCATGTGGGATCTTCCCGGAACAGGGCTCGAACCTGTGTCCCCTGCACTGGCAGGCGGATTCTTAACCACTGCGCCACCAGGGAAGCCCGGGTCTTAGTGTTTTAGTTTTAATTAATTCAGTAAAAAGGTCCTAAACCTAGCTGTGACATGACTGAATAATTTCAGGTAAGTCACATAGCTTAACTGTGCCCCATTTTTCCCGAGAGCGAATTTCAGCAAAGAGAGCATATAACAAATGATCAGTCTTGCAAAGCCCTAGAAACCGTACCCTAAGCCAGCCATTTCCAACCTTTTGGGGCATCGTGATAATCCAGCAAAATTAATTTGATTTTGCAACTGTACTTACTCCCTAAAAGTGTTTTGTTTGATTATCCTTTGATATATTAAAAACATCACTGGAGTAGCACAAAACCATCCTTGGGGGTCACTGGACTATGGCTACATAATAGTCTAGGGCAGGGGTTCTCAGACTTTGGTGACAGAAGAATCATTTACTCAAGCAGATTCCTAGGTTCCCTCAATTCTGACTTAATGTAAGCATTCAGGAGCTTCTAATAATGATGGCCTTTGGATGGTTCTTTGAGATATACTGGCCTCAGGGCCAAGACAGTAAGGTTTCTGGAATAAATATCATCCAAGAAAGACACTGAAAAATGCAACCAACAGACCTCTGAGTGACACGTTTAGAAATTATTGGTGTTGTAAATCACAGTTCCTTCATTTTAACACGCTGCACTACTTTAAAGTCAAACTCCAGCCACCTACCCAACAAAGGCAAAGGTTTTCCCTCTGGCATCTGGATCCTTAATTGCATTAATAATTCCTTTGGTGACATCCACAATCTACAAGAAATTATAACACATGTTTAAGTAACTGTTGAAAGAGAGAGTAACAGAGAGAGATGGGGGAGGGAAAGGAAGAAAGGGAGGAGGGGA
>NW_021157747.1:0-1540 GCF_002837175.3 Physeter macrocephalus | reverse complement strand
GGACACAGTCCAGGCGTGGGGTGGGGAGAGGAAATCCTGACTGAGCCAGTCTTGAAGGGAGAGTGGGAGAGGGAACAGGATGTTTGGACAGGGGGAGCAGCATGTTTGCCAGCCTGGAGTTTGAGAGATTATTGTGGGCTCAGGGCAGGGAACCACCTGAAGAAAGGGAAGAACTGTTGGGGGAGGGAAGGCATGACCCCAGGGCACCCTACATAAAGGGGACCCAGGTAGCGGCAGGGTCCCCAGAGAGAGCCCCGCAGCTTTGGGGCCTGGACACTTGCCTCCCCCAGCCCTTGGTGCAATCTAGCTGTTGGCAGAGAAGGTAGGGGACTGGGGAGGGGGCACTTGTCAGAGCCCAACTTTTCCATTCCAAGGCTGGAAAAACTAAGGTATCAGTACAGATGACACTTTATGACAGATGTTCTTTCAACCACACTCATTCCATACAAGCTCTAGCATGTCGGAGGGCAACAATCAACCTGGGCCATGGTCCGATCAGAGACAGATAATCACCTAATGATTCTAAAAAATATCAACTGTTGTCAACCATGCTCTGGAATCCTCTGTTGTGGTGTCTGACATTTCAAGGAAGTCAGGGAAGCCTTCCTGAAGGAGGTTGCACTTGAGCTGAGAGCTGAAGAGTAATAACAAGTTAGTTCCCTTGGCAAAGCCAAGGAAGAAGGGGTTTGGGGAGGAGGAAATAGCTTGTGGAAAGGCCCTGTGGCAGGAAGGCATGTGTGAGGATGAAGGGCTGATACGAACAAGTCCTTTCCTTTACACTGTGCTTTTTATGAGTCCTGGCAGCAGGCATGTGTTGTTATCACGAAGTAAGGTGGGTCTTGTTATTACCATTTTATAGACGAGGAAACAGGCATAGACAAGCGAAGTGACCTTTCCAAGGACACACAGCCCGGAAGCAGTGGAAATGGGAATTGAACTCATGTACTTAATCCTACTCAGCAGTTCTCAAAGTGTGGTCTAAGGATCCTCGGGGGTCCCCAAGACCCTTTCACAGGGTTCACAAGGTTATTTGCCTTTTCACTCTCATTCTCATAGGCGTGTAGAGTGTGAAAAGCTCATCATAGGTATTTAGATTCCACAGTGCAACTATACTTTAAGGAACAACCACTGTCAAGTTTTGGTGTAGCATTAAAGAATATTCACAATATTACAATATTCCCTCCTTTCCAAAGATGTGCCTTTGTAAAGCTGCGATTTTTTTTATTTTGGATACTTCAACCAAAACAAAAAATCACAACAGATGGAATGCAGAAGCAGATATGAGATCCAGATGTCTTCTATTACACTAGCCGTTTGAGAGAGTTGCAAAAATGTAAACAGTGCCACTAATGCCACTTTTCTCAGTACATTTTTTTTTGTTTTGAAATCTGTAGTTACTTATCATAAAAACATGTTAATTATATTAAAATGTACTGGAATTATTATTATTAAGTGAATAAAATAAATATTTTATAAACTTCTTAGTTTTCATTTCTTTTTTTTTTTTTTTTTTTTTTTTTTTTTTTTTTGTGGTATGCGG
>NW_021157746.1:0-1541 GCF_002837175.3 Physeter macrocephalus | reverse complement strand
GTGTGTGTGTGTGTGTGTGTGTGTGTGTGTTTAAGTCCTTTCTTTAAGGAGCCATTTCCCTACTATTGCAAGTCTCAAAGGACTGAGTAAAAAAATTGCTTTGCCCAAAGCAGACCTGTGGTTTCTAGTTCCTGAATAAGTATGGAAAAACACCCCTAAGGTCCAAAAAGGTTGAAGATCTGATGTTTCTTGTTCCCTTGCTTTAACTCTAAGTTCCTCCAAGTGGCAAATTCAATTCCCTTTTTCCCATCTCCCACTCCTAAAAAAAAGATTCTAGTACCAATTGGGAAAAACAAATTTCTCTTTGCAACTAGGATCAACACCAAGTAAAACAAGAAGAAGACCACCTTCCCTATGAAGCCTCCTTTGACTTTCCTGCAGCCCACGGATCTCTCCAACCCTTAAACACCTTCTACGTATGTGTGCAGCTCTAAAGTGTCCAGCACTGAATTGTTCTCTTATTGATTTCTATGTGATTCTTGCAAACTTCTGAAAATAAGGATTACAATTTCTACTTATTTATCATGTGTTGTACTCAATAGTGTATCAATGCAGACAAGCATGTAAGTCAGATCAGCTTGATTGAGAATCACACATCACTTTTTTCAATCTTTCAAGTCCTTGAAAACATACATCCTGAGAGAGGGTGTTAATTTAACTACAAAGAGAGAGTGAATTTATTCTTTGGTAGCACCCAACAATTTTTTTAGTTCAAAAAGTTTAAATTAAATTTTAATTTATTTAATAAAATCTTCACAATATTTTATTTTATACTGAAAATGCACAATAGGAATAAAAATAATGACATCTGAAATATTAACTGTGAACTCTCTGACAGTAAATACAAAAAATAAAATATTCCCTTATGAGTAAAAATGTAATGTAGAACTTTTCAAGCTGGTCAACTTTTGCACTGTTCCTTTTTTGCTGCATTGATAAGAGGAATAAATGACTAATTTTCTTAAAGTGTGATTGAATCTTGAGAAATTAATATCTGTAGCATTTAGCATTTAATTCTCTCAACTTTCAGAAAAAGCAGATAAACAGGCAAATGCTATACAAGCTAGAGTTTTATTAAATTCACCTGTAACTATTTTCTTATCTTAAAAAATCTTAGTAGAATTGCCAATTGATATTAAGTACACTGAATATCCTGAACTACCTGTAGAAAAAAATAATTTTGACATCTGTATCAATTACATTAAAATCTCATGCAAGACAACATTCCCCCATCTGTGGTATCCAGAACACATCATGGTGGTGATGAGTATTATATGTACTTTTTTACATTTTTGATGAGAAAAGCCATTAGGTACATGAGACAGCTGTTCATAGCCTTGTAGACACAACTTGGAATATATCAGGGCTTACAAATTGTCATTCATAAATTAAACGAGTCCATTTACGCATTGGACTTATTTTGCCACTGGCATAATTCAGCTGTCTATTTGTGCATATTGGTAGGAAAAGGGACATAAAAAAATACATCCCGGGGCTTCCCTGGTGGCGCAGTGGTTGAGAATATGCCTGCTAATGCAGGG
>NW_021157745.1:0-1541 GCF_002837175.3 Physeter macrocephalus | reverse complement strand
ATATATGTATATGTATAACTGATTCACTTTGCTATAAAGCAGAAACTAAGACGTTATTTTAAAGCAATTATACTCCAATAAACATGTTACAAAAAAGGAAACAAAAAAAAAAAACCCCAAAATAAAAAGAAACAAACAAAAAAAGTGGAAAACCATAAAAGTGTTAGAAGAAAATAAAGTGACTTTTCCTTTATGATCTTGCTGTGTGCAGTCTTTTTCTAAGAAAGACTCCAAGGGCTGAAACTATAAAGAAAAGACATGGATTTACCTAAAGTAAAAGCTAATACATTTTTACATCCAGAAAACCTGAGCAGTATACAAAAACCCTCAGGTTTCCTGTTTGTAGTTACATCCACTTCCTTTCAGCCCCCATCTCCTACTTAACCCCTGGAAAACACTAATATTTTCTGCCTTATTATAATTTTGTCATTTCAAGAATGTTATATACATGGAACTGTACAGGTAGTAACCTTTGGGAATTGGCTTTTTTTGCTTAACATAATTTTCTGGAGATTCATGAAGGCTATTGCACATATCAATAATTCATTTTTATTGCTGAGTAGTATTCCATAGTATGGATATACCACAGTTTGTTCAATTATTCACCCATTAAAGACATCTGTATCATTTTCATTTTTTGGCTATTACAAATAAAGCTAGTACAAAGTTTTATGGACAAGTTTTTCTGTAGGCATATGTCTAAATTTCTCTGGAATAAATTCCCAGTAGTGCAATTTCTGGGTTGTATGGTAGTTGGATATTTAGGTTTTAAAGAAAATGCCAAACTGTTTTCCAGTGTGTCTGTATCATTTTGCATTTCCAACAGCAATCCATGAGTGATCTAGTTTCTTTGCAATCCCTCCTGATTTGGTATTATCACTTTTTAAAAAAATGTCAGTCATTCTGATAGGTGTGCAGTTATATCTCATTTTGATTTAACTTTGCTTTCCCTCAATGGCTAATGATGTTAACATCTTTTCGTGTACTTATTTGTCATTTGTGTATATTCTTCAGTGAATGTCTTTCACCCATTAGGTCATTGGATTGTTTCTGTTTTTTTCACTGTTTAGGTTTGAGAATCCTTTATATATTCTAGGTACTAGAATGTTTTCTCTCATTCTAGGTTGCCTTTCATTGTCACAGAGTAAATGTTTTAATTTTGATGAAATTCAGTTTATCAGTTTTTTCTTTATGGGTCACCCTTTTGGTATCAAGTCAAAGAAATCATTGCCTAGCCCTAGACCCTGAAGATTTTTTTCCAAATTTCTTCTCTACTTTGATTTTGGCATATTTATCTTTGTTTTATTCTGTGCCTTTCTGAACTTATTTATTAGTTCTAGATGATTTTTGTAGATTCCTTGGGATTTTCATATATACAATCATGTAATTTGCAAATAGGGACAGTTTTGTTTTCTTTTTTCTTTTTTTAACTTTTTATTTTATATTATAGTTGATTAACATTGTTGTGTTAGTTGCAGGTGTACCGCAAACTGATTCAGTTATACATATACTTGTATCTATTCTTTTTCAAATTCTTTTCC
>NW_021157744.1:0-1542 GCF_002837175.3 Physeter macrocephalus | reverse complement strand
GTGTGTGTGTGTGTGTGTGTGTGTGTGTGTGTGTGTGTTTTGCAAACTAGATTTCTAGAAGAGGAACAGCTTTGGTAACAGAGTATGCAGGTTTTAAATTTAGTGCCAAGCTACTTAGTGACATGGGGCCTCCCGTCACCATTGTTACATATGAAGCCTTAACAGTCAAGAAAAGAGGAATTCTAGAATGTCCATTTCCAAGACTCTGTGCCAAGCTCTCAGTTCCTTTCCATAAAAATCCAGTAACAGATTGCAGAATGCCACCTTTCTGAGTACCAATTCAGAGAAAAAGGAAGGCTATCATCTGGCACAAATTTTTGTACCATGACATGTTGGGGAAATCCATTCTGCAACTGACCGTTTCCCTTGGGAAGGAACGGGGAGGCACTAAAAAAAATCTTCGCACTTTCATTTATATCTTAATCATAGGAAGAAAAATTCTGAGTCTTTTAGGATTTAGCACAACTACTGCATACCTATTAGTACACAGATCCTGTGTCATAGTCAGTCCAGAGAATCAATCAATCCCTTCCCCCCTCCCCCTCCCTCCCTCCCTCCCCTGAACAAATGTTTCAGTGTCATAAATAGGAGGTATCCTATGGCCATGAGACATAGCAGCTTGACGAAGAATTTTACTGATGCGTGGTGGATGGTACTTTTGAGTTTTATGTAAATTTTCTCCCAAACCTTGATGTATTTTGGGCCTGAGCTTCTGGATGTGTGCTAAGCTAATTTTCAGGTGTGATTGCAAAGGAATAATTTAGAGGACAGGAGAAGGACCAGCCTGAGGTTTGCTTGTCAGGTACCCCTTGAACCTTTCCCGGCTCCTATGTGGCCACCTAGGGCCCCGGGGAGACATCAGCACATCAACACAACACAGACGCGCCTTAGGGGTTGGCATCAGCTCACCTCAGGGGCGATGTAGTCTGGAGTACCACAGAAAGTCTTGGTTGTCACTCCGTCCCAGATGTTTTCCTTACACATGCCGAAATCAGCGATCTTGATGTGACCCTCAGAATCCAGCATCACATTGTCAAGTTTCAGGTCCCTGTGCAGACAGAAGATTTAGAGATTTAATTAAATGCTATTTATTTCAAGTCAACCAACAGCCACTCATTAAGTGCCAGACACTACAGCAGGGGTGTTGGGGGCACAGCCATGGGTACGACCCAGCCCTTGCCCTCCAACAGCTTATCATCTGGCAGGGAGATACAAGGATGCGCAAACCCCTGTGCTTTGCTTTTCCTACAGAGCCCACTGTGCCAAGCGTCTCAGAAGGACACAGTGAGACAGCAGCTCTGAGAAGAGTGATCCACAGACAGCTAAATAAAGGACACAGCGTCCACAGAAGCTTCCTGTATCCAGGAGCATCTCCAGAGTTGACCTCTGCAACTTCAGGACCACTTACATTTTGTAGGAAGATATGTTTTACACAAAATTTTTATTTTTAAAAAATCTCTGAAGATCATGGAGAAAAAAACGGATTGAGAGCATCTTATTTAACACCAAGTGCCCCAAGCCCTCCTAAGCCAGTTCCTAGGC
>NW_021157743.1:0-1542 GCF_002837175.3 Physeter macrocephalus | reverse complement strand
CAACGGGAGAGGCCACAACAGTGAGGCCCGCGTACCGCAAAAAAAATAATAATAATAATACTGGGAGTTCCCTGGTGGTCTATGGTTAGGATTCAGCACTTCCACTGCCGGGGCCCAGGTTCAATCCCTGGTCCAGGAACTGAGATCCTGCAAGCCGCATGGCACGGCCAAATAATAATAACAACAACAATAATGATAACAATACCTTATTTAAAAAACAATTCTTCATTGTCGTACAACTAGAATACAATTAAGTACACTTCCCTGGTGGTACAGTGGTTAAGACTCGGTGCTTCCACTGCAGGGACTCGGGTTTGATCTCTGGTCGGGGAAGTTCCACATGCCACGTGGTACAGCAAAAAATAAATAAATAACATTAAAAAAAAAATTAAGTGGACATCCCAAGTGTTACAAGTTGAAATTGTGCTACATGGCGCATTCTGACTTGTGTATAAATCCATGAAGTAAACGTATCTGTCACTCCCAAAAGTCTCCTTGTGCCCCTTGGCAATGTCTCCCTCCCACCATCCCTTTCCCCTCCTTCCCCAAGCAACAGTTGACCTGCTTTCTGTCTCTATAGATTAGTGTGCATTTTCTAGTTTTAGATATATGGAATCATACAGGGTGTACTCTTTTTTATATGACTTCTCTCACTTAGCATAATTGAGACTCCCACACTGATGCATGTATCAATAGTCCCTTTTAATTGCTGAGTAGCATTCTACTGGATGGATGTACCACAATTCACTCACCTGTTGGTGGACATTTGTGTTGTTTCCAGTGTTTAGCTATTACAAATAAAACTGATATGAATATCATGTACAAGTTTTTGCATGAACAGATATTTCCTTTTCTCTTGGGTAGTGATATCTCAGTATGGTTTTCTCTTCTTGTAATACCTTTGCCTGGTTTTGGTGTCAGGGTAATGCTGGTCTCATAGAATGAGCTGAGACGTATTCCCTTCTCTTAAATTTTTTGGGAACGGTTTCTGTAAAATTATTTCTTCCTGAAATATTTGATAGAATTCCTCAGTGAAGGCACACAAGCCTAAGGTTTTCTTTGTGGGAAGGTCTTCAACTACAATTCCAATTTCTTTAATAAATGTAGGGCTTTTCAGGTTAGCTATTACTTCTTAAGAAAGTGTTTATATTTTGGATCTTTCAAGGAATTTGTCCATTTCATCTAAGTTGTGGAATTTGTTGACATGAAGTTGTTCATAACATTCTCTCTCTCTTTTTTTTGGACGTGCCGCACAGCTTGCAGGATCTTAGTTCCTTGACCAGGTATTGAACCCGGGCCCTTGGCAGTGAAAGCGCGGAGTCCTAACCACCGGACTGCCAGGGAATTCCTTGTAACATTCTCTTTTAATAACTGTGGAATCTGTAGCAGTCACCTCTCTCATCCCTGAGATTGGTAATTTTGTCTTCCTCTTTCTTTTCCCCCCATTGCCTGAGCAGTCTGGCTAGAGATTTATCAATTTTATTGATCTTGTTAAAGAATCATCTTTTGGTTTCACTGATTATGCTCTATAGTTTTCTATTT
>NW_021157742.1:0-1543 GCF_002837175.3 Physeter macrocephalus | reverse complement strand
CCTTCAATGTGTCATTTCCTTTCACTAGCATAACAATGAGACTACTTTTCCCCTCAGAGCTCACCTGAGAGGTTGTAATTTATTAAGAATTTCAAATCTCTTTCATACACAAAGCCTGAAGTTCAAAGCAGTTTTGTATATGCCTAGACAGGGAGCCATAAATGCATTTGGTCTATACCAAGGGATTACTCTGCCATGTGTTACTGTTGAGAAATGAAGGACTTGTATAAAAAATGCATAATTTAATCAAGAGAAAACCACTAATCAGTAGGAAATATGCAACCTTGATGTTATGGGATTTTTTTTAATGTTCATGTTATTAGAGATGCCACAATTTCTTATGAATCTATTGCAATGAAAATTAATGGAAGGGAGAAGTTTTGAAAGATAAAATGGGATCAAACCATGAGGTCCTCAGGAGAGTCTGACCCTCCTCAGAGGCAAATGCAGAGAAGTAAAGGCAGCATGACAGCCACCAAGGCTGATTTTTCAGTTTCTTTTTCCAGTTGAAAATGACAGATTTGCAAGCTAAGTTGTGCACTCCTTCAGTGTTCAATAAACAATGTGGTAATTCTACTGAACCAGGTACACATAGCAGCAGATTATAAAGGCCATCTATAATACAGCCTCAGTTTGTCATGCACTCTCTGACTCATGTGTAGAGCTGGCAAAATCCCTTAAAATTCTAAGTGATTTTCTCAGGCCTTCCCATGGGTCAATAATTAGGTACAATCTTCCAAACAAGACTTTATGAGATGCAGCAGGGAGTCCTGTTTGAATCTTAGTCATGAACAAGCACATTTGACAATTTCATTAGAACTTCACTGGCGGGAAAATTGTTTAGAGGTTTAGGGCTGGGGCAAGTGGGTGTGTTTGGGGGGTGGGGGGCTTTCTCTTTTTTATTGTGTTTTGCTGAGAGAAAATGCAGAATAATGAAAAAGGCAGAAAATAGGAAGAACAAAGTGGTGTCTCACTAGTTCTCAGCTGGAACCATCCAGGCAGCCACTGCGATTTGGAGCCCAGGGAAGTGGGGTTGGAAGAATATGACATTGGCAGCTGTGAGGCAGGTTTGATTTGAGGAGAGGGGAACACAGTTCAGACCAAAGCAACTCTATTTTTGAAGAACATAATTTTAAAGCTGTAAATTTGAAAAGCCTACTTACCACGATAACTCTACTAAAGTGTTTTTGTGGGCAGCAGTGGTGACAATAGTTGTGTGACCTTTCATTAGCTGCATGTGCAGAGCTCCTCTAACTTCTAACTCATTGCCAATTTAGTCTCCCCAAGGGAGGATCAGGATCACTGGCTCTGGAACATTTAGTTTTCCTTTATGTGACTCAATAAGTGCTTATTGAGCACCTGCAGTGTGTAAGTTCCAGGCACTTAGAAAACAGCTAAGAATGAGTTGCAACACAACCCTTCAAACTCAGAAGCTATTCTTCATCACTAAAGCTTTTAAAAAAGAAAACCTGTCTGGGAGAATGAAAAAGAGTGATGGGAGTAGATGGGCAAAAGAAGTTATGAGGAATCTAAAAAAAAAAAA
>NW_021157741.1:0-1543 GCF_002837175.3 Physeter macrocephalus | reverse complement strand
ATTGGTGAGAGCTGACATCCTTGTCTTGCCCTTGATCTTAGGGGGACATCATCCAGTCTTTCACCATTAAGTATGATGTTAGCTGTAGATGTTCTTTATCAGGTCAAGGAAATACCCTCTATGCCTAGTTTGCTGAGTATTTTATCATGAAGGGATGTTGAATTCTGTTAAGTGCTACCAGCAGGATTTGAAACCATGTCTTTCTGACTCCATAGCCCTAATGCTTACCTGATAAACTAAATCAGGGGCCCCACAAAGGGGCCCCACATTGGACCCAGTAAAGAGCAGCCAGTCAGCAAATGGGGTATTTCCATCTGCCCCTTTTCTCTTTGGCATTTGAAGTGAACTTGGGAAGAGACAGAGAGGGAAATGTTTAACTTGAAGGAATGCACAAAGACAGTGGACTCTCCGGCATAAGGCAGAGTTGTAGGGGAGATGTTTTGGAAATGGCTTGCAAGAATTTAAGGCTGGGTTCTGTGAACTTGGCATGAGGAGTCCTGTGTACATACCGTGATGGGCAGTTGATGGTTTCTCTGGAGTTGTCTCAATAAAAACACAGTGAAGCTAATTACCAGGTTCTGGCAGATACTGGGGTGGAGGCTGGGCTGTCAGGGAAGGAGGAGGAGGGTGGAAGGGTGAAGAAAGCCCACCACTCCCCTGCAAAAGGTGCAGATGTTCATTAACTGAACGTTTCACCCAACAAGCAATGAGTCACATCCACAGCTTGCCAGTCCCTGTGGTTGGCAGACACAAAGGAGACCCAGAACCTACTATGCCCCACCTCCCAATTCTAGTATTTTCCACCTTGTAGAACTTTGAGGCTTAAGCCGTGCCCCCAGGGAGAACATTCTCTCTTCTTTCCTCTACAAGCTTCGGCTTGCAGGAGGTCTTGGTTTGGTGTTACAGGATCTGTAACGCCCTTCTGACACTTTTCGATCCTCTGGGGCTGGCCAGAGGCTGCAACGATATCAGACTAGAATGCTCTGTTCTCCTTGTATTGATTTTTATGATCACCTGGCTAGTCATCCTGGTTTTTCCATTGACAGTGGTCACATTTATCAACGCTTCTAGACTCTAGATGGTATAATTCATTTCACTCTCCTAACAACCTTAGGAGATAGAGACTATTACTATCCTACATTGGCTGATGGGCAAACAGGCACAGATAAAGTGGGGAGACAGACAGAAAACAAGCAAACTGCCCCAGATAGTAATCAGTCCCAAATTGTAATAAATAGTCTGGTACTGAGATGAAGATAAACTTTAGCAGGATGGTCAGGGAGGGCCTTTCAGAGATTTGAAGGTTGAGGAGGATCCAGTCTTGGGAAGAGCAGGAGGAACAGCATCCTAGGCAGAGGGAACAGCCAGTGCAAAGGCCCTGAGGCTGGACTCTGCCTGATGTTTGCAAGGAACAGTGAGGAGGCTGGCATGGGTGGAATGGAGTGAGCAAGGGGTGCAGATGGAGGAGGTAAGGGCAGGGAGGTGATGGGGGCAGGCAGTGGGGGACCTTGTGGGCTGCAAGGAGGACTTGGGTTTTTTTTTT
>NW_021157740.1:0-1544 GCF_002837175.3 Physeter macrocephalus | reverse complement strand
GGGCTTGAACCCGTGTCCCCTGCATTGGCAGGCGGATTCTTTTTTTTTTTTAGTGGGGAAGGAGGAGAGAGGGGAGGAGAGGGGAAGGGAAGGGAGGATAGGAGGGAAGGAGGGAGGAAAAAAAAGTGTCTACAGCAGGCGGATTCTTAGCCACTGTGCCACCAGGGAAGTCCCAGTAGTGTGATTTAACAGGCTGACTATCTTAAGTACTCTTGGAGTATACTAAAGACAGGGATCCCAGAACAACTCAAAATTCTGTCTGCTTTTAGGTTTACTTTTCCTTTATCACTAACAGCTTTATACCAAAAGCTATCTCAAAACAGCAGATTCTCAAAAACAAAAAAGACTGATAATGACTCAAAAGTGTACATATATGACTGGGCAGAAGAAAACTTCATCTCCATTGCTACAGGACTTCTTTGCAATTAGCTTGCAGAACTTGTTTCTCCTCAAACTGTTGTGATTGCTCTGCATATCCTATAAATTATTTACACCCTGATGGTACAAAATGGCTACATTAATGGCACCTCTGGCTCCACATGGTATCAAGAACTTTAATAATTCATCTTTTATTACAGCTACATCCCTGTAGATTAGCATTAGTGGGTACTGAGTATAACACTGAGCTAAGTAAGGCCTTCTCTGAGAGACCTTTACTCTCCAAACATTGTATCCATAAATATTCAGATATTAGTGCTGTTAAAAAATAAAGATTATTGACTGTTAAAAAGCTAGACTCTTTAGGTTGTCAAGCGTTAGATTACTTCAACTGTTTAAGTGCATTTTACGGATATTTCAAGGGGAAAATATTTGAAAGACATTCTCCATTTCAGGACTTGCACTTAAAAAACAAACAGATAAACTAGCATTAGTTTATGTGAATCAAATGAAATTAATGACTGGCCACTGGCAAGAATAGAGACTTTCATTTTGAAAATTATTCAAATTCTTAATCTAAGAGTTTTACATCTGATATTTGAAGTCTTCAAATTTATCTTCTTCAGCCTTTTTGGACTACTTTAAAAAAATAAATTGGAAATTTCTTATGGAGAGCAAGAGTGTGTCTGTGTACCTTCGTACACCCATGTCATATTAAATGCCAGAGTGAAATTTAGATATAAAAGAAAGTTAATTTACACATTTTTCAGTGAAGCATAGTAGTTGAGTTGATGTTGAATTTATGTTTACCATTTTGAAGTGACTCCACAGAGTACTACAAATGTTGCTTTCAAAAAAGACAAAAAGGTTACTAAAGTTGACAGTGGTTGTAACCTTAGCACTTAGCACAGTGTCTGGCACATGGTTCTGTAAATGCTTATTGCATGAATACCTGGTGATCAGATCAATCCATATAATTCTAGTTACACATCTGGTATTTTGAGAAAACAGCTATACGATTTATACTAGTTGATTTCTATGATAGTACCATTTTGGGAGTGTATTTCAGCTCACTGTTAGTGTTTTTTTATTCTGTTCAATGTGGATTTGGTGCAGAAAAGTCCAGAGAGCCTCATTATATGCAGTTCTGACCTATGAGGCATATA
>NW_021157739.1:0-1544 GCF_002837175.3 Physeter macrocephalus | reverse complement strand
TTATATATATATTTTTTCAATTCTATTCCATCATAGTTTACTACATGATGTTGAATATACCTCCCTGTGCTTTACAGTAAATCTTTGTTGCTTTGGAGCTGGAATCTCTTGACTGGAACTCCCTCTTGCAAGGTATTGAGATGGTTGTGGTTTTTTGTAATTTCAGATTGATGGCAGATGATTTCAGATTGTATCCTGAACAGTTTAAATATTACGTTATATGACTCTGGATGTTGCTTAAATTCTAAGGGGAAGGCTTGTTTTAGCGGACAGTTGACCTGGTTAGGCACATGCAGCAAGTCCCTGCCTTCGTTGCATGGGCTGTGGTTCAGTTTCCGTTCCAAAGCCTTGGACGTGCTATGTGTGTCTGTCCCTCGTGTGCTCTAACCATCGGTCAGCCTGGGACCTGGGCACTGGCCTACCCTGGGCACGGTCTTCAAAGCCTTCGGGGTGCTGGTGAGTATCAGAGCACATATGCATGGGTCAGGGTGAGCCCAGTAGTAGTTCGGAAACGCCCTAGTGGTTAGGCCCCTTTCTTGGTCTCCGTCTCCTCTGCCATCTCCCTGACACGTTACGGCTCTCAGGGTCCCCCCTTTCGTGTTCCTCCCGCCGCCCCACAGCATTCCAGCTAAGGATCCTGGTGTTTCAGTTTCCCTTTCTGTGTGTACAGTGCACGCCCACTGCCGGGGCTCGTGCTAAGGGCAAACTGCAACCCAGGCCGCTCATTACATCTCCGTGCGTGATACCGAGGCCTCCGGAATCCTGAGGGACCAAAAGAGGGAACTGTCCGGTGAGCTTCAGGACAGCGTCAGTGGAACGCTCTGCAGAATAAGATGGTCGTGCAGATCTGCGTTATTTATGTGCAGTCGTCTCTGCAGTATGGTGAGTGACGGCGGTGGGTGATGAAATGTCGTTTCTCGTATGGTCCCACTTAGGTATAAATGAGGTTAAACATATTACGTGCATTATATGTGTGCCTTATTTTAGACAAAGTTCTAAAAAGTGGAAAAGGTACAGTATTAACGTTAGCGGTGATTTTCGCGGTGATAGACCGTGGATGGCTGCGCTCTCTTTCGTTGGCGCCCTGTGTCTTCTGATCGCCCCTCCCTGCCGTCAACATGCATCACTCACACAGCCAGACACATGGGAAGCTTTTAAAGCCTGGCTTAGTTTGCCGGCACCTTCCTCCCTGGGCACGTGTCTGGGTGAGAATGGCCCCTGAATCTCCCACCTTGTGAAACGCACGCGCATTATCTCTCACTGGCAGAGCAGAGATCACAAAAATTCAATCAAAACAGCAGTTAGACTGGACACAGACATCCAAGTACGAGGTGAATCTCGGAATACATCGGTAGTCTTGTCCGTGCATGAGCTTTAGTGTCTCGTGTTTTCTTCCACGGACTAGAATGATCTGAGTGACTAATTCCCAGCTAATTTATACTTGCCTTCCGAGTACATGAGCTCCCCTTTTCAATTAATGATTTCATCCCCGGAGAATTGTGTTTAAAAAATGTCTGCCTTGGGCGAATATGAAAACAGCTGGG
>NW_021157738.1:0-1544 GCF_002837175.3 Physeter macrocephalus | reverse complement strand
CATCGGCAGGCGGACTCTCAACCACCGCGCCACCAGGGAAGCCCTGCATAGCTTTTTAATTAAAATATTTTCATAAGTAATGTATCCACAAGGTTAAAAAAAATTCAGAATTTGAAAGATCATTCAGTGAAGTCAGTTCTTCCTTCCACCTCTGGGCATCTTCCAAACATGGGTGCTGCCAAGACCCAGCTGAGACCTGAGGTACACTGGGAGTCAGCGAAGCCCCCGACGATTCTCAAGGGGAAGTCAGCTCCCTGCCCAGAGTCTGGCATCCAGCTGTGATCCAGATTGGGAGAGGAGGTCATCCCTTCCACCTTCCTCTCTTCCACCTACTGTTTTTCTCCCCCAGCTCTGCCCTGTAGTCCTTTAATCAACTCTTTAATTTTCAGAATTTTCATCCTAACCAAAACACCCATGTTGTGTAGTCAGTTATTAGTCCTTCCCTCTTCCGGAGCCCAGTTGGGGGACATAATTAGGAAATTAGTAGTCTCGGACCCTGTTAACCCATACCTTACCCCCTCTGAGAGCTCCCAAATATGGACTGTGATGCAGAGAAAGAGGAAGAGGTGAGGCCCAGAATTGTCATGAAAACAAACAGTGAGGTTTCCTCACCCTGCAAGGCTGGAGAGCGCCAAGGAACTATTCTGAGCTATGAAAACACAGCAGGGCTCTGCTAGGAATAAACAGCTGTCTGTCCTGCCAACGCCTGTCTCCCTGGACACGAGTCCTGACAGTGTCTGATCTCTAGCCAGAAAGTGGGAGAGACAGGGAGAAGGGCGAGGAGAGCCTAGTGTGCCTCCCTCCTTTAGGATGGAAAGGAAAGCTTGTTTTATTTTTAAGATTTTAAAGATTTTCTTCACTTTAGTAGGTTTGAAGTGGAAGGAGGGAATTGCCAGGGTCATGTAAGTCCAGGGGATCTCTCCAACCTTGAATTCCAGAGAGCAGGATGTGAGTTGCTCCCTCCTCAGCCTTGTGCAACTTCAGCCTCCTCTGCTCTACTGGGAAGGAAACATGACCTTCTCGCTGTAAGGTCTGCTGGTTGACCTTTTCTCACCCTTCTTCTTTGTTAATGTTTGGCCACATCTGACACTTTAGACAGAAGAAAAACACTCACACTCACCCTCACTGTTTCCAGTGTCTCTCCACCAAGCTCTACTCTCCTTTCTCCCCTTTCTCCTCCCAACATCAACATGATGTTAGGCCCCGCTTGGCCACCACCTGGCTGCTGTATACATTCCCCAGATCTATGAGTTCTTTCCAGACCAGTTCTTCCTCCAGACTTCCCTGCTTTGTAAATACATCTCTTCCTCCTCTGCCATCCTACAGGCACTGAGCCTGGCAACCTTTGAGTCATCCTTGATGCCTCCTCATCAGGTCTTGTTTGATTTTCTACTCTGGCGGCCACTCGACAACCCCTCTGCCTAGACCTGCAAGTCCCTTTGTTACCTAATGATGGCCTACGCCCCTTCTCAATCCCCAACCTGAGCCATCCTACAGACCACTGGCAAAGGCAAAGGAGCCTTCTTCTTTTTTAAAAAAAATTT
>NW_021157737.1:0-1545 GCF_002837175.3 Physeter macrocephalus | reverse complement strand
AAATGTCTACTTAGGTCTTCTGCCCATTTTTGGATTGGGTTGTTTGTTTTGTTGTTGTTGAGTTGTATGAAGCTCCATGTTTCCTTAATTCTCAAAAAGGAAACCATTAAACAAAATATAAGCCAACAAAAGTAAGCTATCATCATGACACTTCTAACATGTTCCATGTTAGGATTACATGAAGTATGGTTGCCTCATGAGGAGTATTTCAGAAAAGAGGTTAGCTGTTTACAATATGTATCAGTACCCATCCAACACCGTGGAGAGGAAGGTTGGTTGGTTTCTACAGGACCAGTTCCACTTATTCAGAAAAATTCCTATAGTAGAAAATTTACTCATTAATTCATATTACCTTATTATGAATATCACTTGGGAGAAAAAAGGCGTAGCAGATGCTGTTGATGCCCCACTCGTATCCCCTTGACATTTCCCATGTCCATCCATGCTGCCCAACTTCCAGCTGCCAGCACCTGCAACTCTTTGCCTGAATCCTCTCTCTGGACACTGGAGCCCCCTCTGCCCTCTGCCCTCCCAGAAGCAACCCTCAACCAGTGACTGATGGAGTTACTGGATAAATATCCCCACTCCCTTGCCTCATGAGTAGAATAAATCTGAGGCATGTTCTATCAGGAAGATGCCCTTCGTGATCCTTCTCGTCTATGCAGATTTTACTGGCTTCCTTCCCTTCCTTGCTTTACTTTTCCACTTGTTACTGGTATTTCCAGGGATTAGCTGCCAAGTAAATGCTTGGCATTTAAACCATTTTCTCAGGGCCACTTCTGGAAGAACAAAAACCAAGAAAATTTGCCTGACCCACTGCTTACTAAGCAACCTTTTGATTTGTAGTATAGTTACATTAATGGCTAATTTCTGGTAGGACGTTCTTGGAAGGTAATCTGTCCTGGTTATATGTGAGTCTTATCTGGCTGATTAGTGACTCTTGGAAATACTGTTGGTGTAAGTCAATCTTCTAGAACAGGGATTGGCAAACTACCACCTGTGTGTCAAATCTGACCAGCCAGCTGCTTTTATAAATAAAGTTTTATTGGGACTGCAGCGACACCCATTCATTTACATATTCTTTGTGGCTTTCACACTACAGTAACAGAGTTGAACAGCTGTGACTAAGACCATAGGTCTGTAAATTCTAAAATATTTACGCCTTACAGAAAAAGCCTGCTGATCCCTCATGTAGAACTGTTCACATTTGGGTTCACTGAGAAGAAGAAAGCCATGTATTTGTGAATACGAGGGTCAGAACTTGGACCAGTGGCATCTCACCAAATGGCAGCAGCTCAGCCTGAAATCCAGACTGATCACCACCCACTCAGTTTGTGCCAGGGTTTGGTTATAGCATGTCCAGAATCATGTGTTGAGAATTCTAGAGTAAAAATGAGCAGGAGGGCATGGGCTGGAAAGGAATACTGAGAAAGTGTCTTTTATTTTATTTTGCTTTTTTTGGGGGGACATAGATAAAACCATTTTTATTTTATGTATTTTTTCACATCTTTATTGGAGTATAATTGCTTTACAGTGTTGTGTTAG
>NW_021157736.1:0-1547 GCF_002837175.3 Physeter macrocephalus | reverse complement strand
ATAGCTGTCACTCAGTTCTTCAAATGCCAAACTCACTGTGATCTATGACCATCTTTCTTAGAAAAGCAACTCCTCCCACTCGGCCCCCTGCTGTCCCTCCCCCTCAGCCCTTCCCTGGTTTATTTTTCTCGCTTTCCCTTATCACCTTCTAACAGACTATACAACTTATTTGTTTGTATGTTTTGTTCATTATCTGTCTCTCCCAGGAGAGCAGGGATTTATGTCTGTTTTCTTTTTTGCTGACTCTCTTGAGCCTAGAATAGTCCCTGGCACATATTAGACGTTCAATGAGTATTCATTGAAGGATGAATTAAATGAAGGAATAAACATTGTTGCCTGTAGAATTGTGGTTTTAAGAATTTAATTCTGATGGAAACCCTTCATAACTGGTTGCCTCCATATCAAAAATGAATATGACCATGTTGTTCCATTCTGAAAGAAAAAAAACAAAATCTCCTCTTCTACCTGGGATAAAGCCAAAGATCCTTGGATATTCTCCAGTAGGCACTGGCTGGGGCTGAGACACGGCAGGGAACAGACTTTGACGTGGTCCCCGTCTTCCTGCTGCCTACAACCTGGTTACAACCCTCTCCTGCCCTGAAATAGCCCGTGCGTCTCTCTACCCATTTGTAGCACTTGATTGTAACCATTTCTGCATTTGTCTATATGCCTCACTCAGGATTTCCGCCAAGGCAGGAATCGTGGTGGTGTTTGTTTTTGTTTTCATTTTATTCGAAGTCCTCAGAGTTTGTTCATCTGTACACAGTATATTTAATGTTGCTTTATCACTTTCTCTCGGCCAAGCGTTATGATCATTACCCAATAGATGTTTAGAGTGAAATCCATTCAGCTAATAAAAAACAGGAGAAGCGTCTGTGATGGTAGGAAACAGCGTTTGACCGGAGTTTATATGCAATTCCGTATAATTGTTTTAATAAAGGCGGCCTAAATTATAGTCAGTCTGAAGCTATAAATGAGCTCTGTCGCTCATAACTGAGCCGGGGCGAGTCGTGCGGTGTGGAACCTTCTGCAGTGCGTTCTGCAGATTTCTAAAAGCGTTTGTGGAGGCCTGATAAAAACACTTAATAGTCCCACAGCTGTAATTTCTATCTTGAAATGGATGTTTTTCCATCTCTCCTCTCAGTCTCTACCTAGTAAACTCTAAATTGTTTTGGTGTTGGCCTTCAGAAACATCAAGTTCTTTCTTGCCTTATATTCTTTCATATTCATATGTTATATTCTTCTCTAATGGGGTCTTGGGAAGATCTTCACAGGTCTTTTCTTGGATTTCACCCTCTTTTTCACTGTCTCAAAAGTGCAAAATAAAGCAAATAAACACTGGTCTGAATAGCTGATCCTGAGCAGAGGTGAGGATGCTTGAGGACAGTTTTGGTCTTGAGTTCGCAGTAGAAGAGGGGATACAGCGGAGAGAAAGGAAAGTATCTTTAGAATCTTCAGAGGATGCCTTCCGTGCTATCTGCAAAGAAAATTCCCTTGGAAATGGGTTATAACCTAAACTGGGATAGGATGATGCTTTTGATGATAAT
>NW_021157735.1:0-1547 GCF_002837175.3 Physeter macrocephalus | reverse complement strand
CCTGCAGCGGCAGGCGGATTCTCAACCACTGCGCCACCAGGGAAGCCCCTCACATATTTTTATATATAAATATATATGTATTTTTTTTAATGGAAGTTCCTTCTCAGATATTTTTAGTAGGATACATGTAATGAAAATTTGAGAGGACTTTTGCTTAATAACTATCTTCAACATTTTCAAGAAATTGTAATGCTTTTCAGACAGATTCACAAGTTTTAGTTCTTCCATTAATTAGCAATTTTGTCAGTATGTGGAACATTCTTAATTCATAAGCAATGACTTAAAGTTTTATTAAAAATAAGATATAAATGGGAAATTAGCCAGTATTATGATGACAAAACCCTCAAACATGATTTCACATTTCCTGTCTTTCCCTTTATTTTCCTGAACCTTCATTCTTCTTTCAAGTGTTGATAATGATAGAAAAATCAAAAATGAAAACTTACACAGGTATTGAAGAGGTCATAAAACCTCTGAAGGAACTGCAAGGGGGGGGGAAAAAAACCAGTTACCTGACATTTAATTGTTAGGAAATTTTGTTTCAGTTCACATATAATTGTTTAAGTTCTTAAAAAAAGAAATACTTCCAAGAAGAAATTGCAAAAATTACTTTAAGGTCTGTGAGTAGTAAAGAAGGTTGTTGTAATGTAAATTGGACAATCATATAGAAGAAAAGGGAGTTAGGAGTTAGCTGAGATGAGTATCAGTACAAAAATTTTCTAGAGATTAACTCCACTAAAAAACAACCAGAGTCCATAGAAACATAAAGATTTATCTCTGCCTTTTTAGTCAGACTATAAAAGGAAAGGGAAGTTGAGAGCCAAGGTGAGCAACAGAGAGCTGTGTGCTTTGGCATTTCTCTCTGAGCAGAAACCTGAGCTTTCAAAGATGCCCCAAGCATCTTCAGGAAGATGCAAAGCAGCAAGCAATATACCAAGAGGCCACAATCTACAGATCAAACTCTATACTAAAAATAATTACTGAAAATAAGTATAAATTTATCTCTGAGCTTGCTTGGCAAAAAAAAGTAGACATTTGTCTGTTGAGATGAAGTCTTCTAAAAGGAATTAATAATACATGTAACTTGTTAATGAGGAAGTTTAGATATTATAAGGAATGTATTTAATGAGTTTACCAGGTGACGCAGTAATAGTCGACATGGGCTCATTCTTTGATGGATCCTCTGAAAAGTAAGGACATAATATTCAGTTGCAAAAACAGAGTATTCTGGTGATCTCTGGGTTCTAGATTATTTAAGTCAGATTATGCTAAACTTGTAAAAGACATTTAATGACTTATGTTATCCCCTTATTATGAAAGAGAAGGATCTAAACCAGTTGTATGTTGAGAAGGGTGGTGTTCACCCAGACAAGAAGTGACACAAGGCTGGTGTTCTAACTTTCACGGGCCTGGAGACGGTCTATTTCTCTGGAGATGATTCTCCCAACTGGCAGGAACTGTCCACAGAATTCCTAGGTATGCCAGTGAGGCTGGTTCCTATGCTTCCCACCTTAGATTTTTCAGTTTTACCTTGGAGAAAACATTTT
>NW_021157734.1:0-1547 GCF_002837175.3 Physeter macrocephalus | reverse complement strand
TGCGCCACAACTACTGAGCCTGCACTCTAGAGCCCGCGAGCCACAACTATTTAAAAAATAAATAAATAAATAAAAAATAAAAATAAAAATAAAAACTTACTCAAGGGTAACTGTGGCTTGACCATGAGGACTGGTATTGTTCCCTTAATATGAGGAGTAAGCCAAGTCAGCCGTCCACAAATCAGGCATAGGACATAATAAGATGATGATGTATCAGTTAAAGCAGTGTTTTTCAAAGCATGGTTATCACTCCATCTAAAATGTTTTTAAGTGGCCCTTGCAGGCAGCACTAGAAAATGGATAGTGAGAAAACTGACCTTTTGTAATATTTCCCTTATATTAAGGAGATAGTCTCAGTTTGGTATCAGCCTGTCATTTCTTTAACACTTGCTGATGCCTTTTTTTTTTTTTAATGGAGAAGGAACAGGTCTAAGATTTAGAGTTTCACAACTATCAGAAACTAGTTAAGACCTTAATAACATTGTTTTGTTTTCAGTGTGTGTCCTTAATTTTATGGTTTTGTTTTCTCAGGGCAAATGACAGGTATTCCACTGATGGTAATGATACATATTATTTCTATTTTATTTTATTTTTAATTTTAAACATTTATTTATTTATTTTTGGCCATGCAGCATGTGGAATCTTAGTTCCCCGACCACGGACTGAACCCATGCCCCCTGCAATGGAAGCGAGAGTCCTAACCTCTGGACAGCCAGGGAATCCCTCCCACTGTCTCTAAAACAAACTTCAAAATCCTTAAAATGGCTTACAAAGTTGAGTCCCTCTACCTCTGTAGCCTCATCTCACCCTTCTCTACATTCCAACCACACAAGTCTTTTCTTAGGTCATCAAGTACATACTCTCTCTGTCCATCTTTCTTACATACTCTGTCCATCACTCCTTTCCATCTGACCACCTGACTAACCTTTGCTCTTTTTTCTTTTCCAAAGTAAAATGTCACTTCCACAAAGAACCTTTTCTTGAAATGTTCCCAACAGTCGAGATGCCATAGTGTGTGCTCTCATGGTAACCGGTACTTTTCCTTCAAAGTCCTTAACACAAATGTAATGATTATGTATACTATTGTTTAAAAAAACTCTTGAGACTACAAGCCCCCTGAAAGCAGAAATCATGTCTGTGCTGTCTGGTACTATCTCATTCCCTGAATCTACATTGTGCCTAGCACATATTAGGCTCTCAGTAAATAAGCTGAATGAAGAAAGGAATACATAAATGAACAAACTGTATAGGAAAAAAAAATCTTCTAGAAATTGAGTAGTCTATCAGGGGAGTGAGAGATATATACATACAAAGTGACCACAACAGGATGTTCAAAGAACCAATTATTAGTGATGGCTTCCTGCTATTAAGTTAGATTTTTTAAAGTCTTTTCAATTAATTTCTTAGGGGACTCTCCTGGTGGCGCAGTGGTTAAAAATCCGCCTGCCAATTCAGGGGACATGGGTTCAATACCTGGTCCGGGAAGATCCCACGTGCTGCGGAGCAACTAAGTCCATGTGCCACAACTACTGAGCCTGCGCTCTAGA
>NW_021157733.1:0-1547 GCF_002837175.3 Physeter macrocephalus | reverse complement strand
TTCTGAATGGCATCCATATGGAAGCAAGGTATTGTGACTCTTAATAGGTCATAAAATTGCTCATTTAAAAATATTGGCTGTTTAAATGAAGTACCTTAAATAAAAAGACAGATTTGAGGGCCAGCTCTGTGTTAGGTACTGGGTTTAGATAATAAATAACTCAAACTTCCTTTTCTTCAAGAGTTCAGTATAATGGGAAAAGCTAGCAAATAGCAACTCCATGAACCAACTAAAAATAAATTGTAATAACTTTTATAATAAAGTTATGAACAAATACCTATCTAAATATATAGGAAAATAATTCTGTCTATGGTAGGGAAAAGCAAGTTTGATTGTGGAAGTAATATTCTAGCTGGCATTCTACACACTGGCATATCCTCTTTTGTTTTAAAGTTTTGTTTAATTTACACAGATGTTCCTAAATTGTTTGGGGTAACAATTTCCTTGAAAATCTGTCAAAACATATACACTCTCTCCATAGGAAATGGACGTTTGCAGCCATTCACAAAATTTCCAATATATAAGGACTTCCTGGGCCAATTATGATATTACAAAAATAAATGGAGACCTTCAATGTGTGGTTTTAATTTTTCATTAATTCTAGACTTTAAAGTCTAGAACATTGTGTAACAATGATAAAGTATGGTAGTTGGCAATATTCCTTTATCTACTTATAGAATCTCATCCCTCTTGTTGTAAGTTATACATCACTTCAGACTAATATTCCAAAAGGTTCACTTTGATTATATCATGACATTCTTCTATTTTATTGCTATTAATACATGAAGTCTGAAATTCTACATCTTGCTTTTATAGCTCACCATAATTTTCCCCTTCCCTATAATTCAGATTATTAAATTTTGCTTGTCCTTATTCATTATCACCTTCATTATAATTCATCAAACTGTTATTGAGCCTGGCATTCCATGCCAGGCATTGTGCTGCTATTGGAAATTAAGTAGGAAATAAGACAGAAATTGTACCTGGGCTCAGAGAATATATTTTCTAGTCAATGAGACACACACAGTATGTTCTTGAGGTAATTATGACAACTTGTTATTCTTCAAATCCCTTTGATTCTACTGGGTGACTCTATGCCTGAAATGAGTCCTAACATGGATCTTCTCCATGCCCTTCCTTACATGATTTCAAATTCTGAGCCTATTCAAGTTTCCTTTCACAATGTTTTAGGAAGTCTTCTTTAATTATCCTAGGTGGATCTAGGGCTTCTCTTCTTTACATCTTAGAGCTTTTTATACTATCAGATATTACTTATACCAATAACCACAGGACAAGTCAATATTTTATAATTTTCCCAAAATTTATAATATTATAATGTGTAATTATAATATTTTGAGAGGTTAGAATGGCATTTTGTACTCCATTACAACAACTATTCTTGGGCATTAAACCAAAATATAAATTAATGAATTTGTGAACATGAGATAGTCATAGCTATGTCATTTTCAAAATCTTCGTCCATAAAAATTTCCACTAGAGGGCTTCCCTGGTGGCGCAGTGGTTGAGAATCCGCCTGCTAATGCAGG
>NW_021157732.1:0-1547 GCF_002837175.3 Physeter macrocephalus | reverse complement strand
AGAGGCCACAACAGAGGGAGGCCCGCATACCACAAAAAAAAAAAACAAAATTTACTCTCCATATTAGAAATGACATTAAAAAAATGAGAGTTTATTGCAAAATACTATAGAATTAAGAGCCAATTAATTCTACTTCCTCCAATTCTAAAGTGTCTGGGGGATTTGGCAGTGAACAAGTGAGGAAGCTCCTGTTCCGTATTTTTTAAAGGAACGTCTCATTGATTAAGCTCTTAATTACTAGGAGATAAAAGACAGTGAATCTGGCTATTTCTTAACAGTTGCTTTTTGCAATTTCATTTCTTTTTAGCACCACCATAAAAGGATAGTTGGGAAAAGAACTAAACTTAAAACTCATTGGTACATATATTTTATAATTGTATAGCACTGGTGAAATTTTAGCATTAACTTGTTTTAAGTGTATAAAAGTGAGGTTTGGTTAAAGTTTATATCTAATTCCTCTATTATTACAAATGATTGAAAACTCACTGGATATATCATGTGTTTTCAAATTTGTATTTGTATGAGTTTTGAGGAGTTGAATCAACTCCAGGAATAAACGAACATATCAGGTACCCTTTCTCTGTGTCAAAGGAGAGTGAAGATATCAGAGAGGTTAGATATTAGAATTAGATCCTTGACATCTGAACAGACTATTGAATTCTTTTCATATGTACTTAAAACACATTTGTTGGCCTTCCATTGTTAGCACTGTCAGTTTATAATCTATTTGCAGAAAAAAAGAACTTTTAACACCTTAACAAATATGAAAATATATTTTCACTATTCAGAGACTTGTAGAGTGACAGTTTTCAAATACAAAATTGACTTCTCAAATAGGAGTCAAAATTGTTTTGTATTACCCTTTGAAATTCTGATTGAGAATCCTTGTGAAATAGAATTTTCCTCTGACTTACTGTCTCAGTCCCAGAAAGAAATTGTATTGTTCCATATAACAGGTATTCAATTTACATATTTTGAGTGAGTGAATGAACAAACTTGATTTTGATACAACAAGCTTGATAAAACCAAGTTTTATCAAACCAAAATTAAGATTTTGATAACTGAAAAGTTTGAAATTTTCCTAGATATGAGCGATAAGATTAGCAGTTCAGCTTTAGGATGTTGGGTTCTGAAATCATTTTCACAGGTCCCTCAGGTCAAAGATCCCTCTCCCCATTGATATTGCTTTCTGTTTGGCTCTTGTCCTTTAATAACTAACAGGAAACAAGCAGCCAAATCTAAGCTATCTGAAATTCTGAGGTAATAAGTCATATTTCATAGCCACATTTTCAACATAGTTGAGAGTTTATCCCTATGTACATCAAATTGTTATAATGAATGTTTATTTAACTACTTTTTATGATGCAGCATTATTATTGTCATTATGAGCACCGATCTTAATATTCTGCTTACTGAACTGCCCCAAGACCTGTTATGTATAGAGCATTATATATGCCTGGAAATGTGTGCTTTTTAGGTCCTTTCAGTTTAATTTTGTTGGCAGTTGCTTGCTTTTTTTTTTCCTTTTTTTTTTTTTTTTTTTTTTT